>NC_136001.1:11075000-11375000 GCF_048128805.1 Centroberyx gerrardi
CATTGTTAAGTGGATACAACACACATCTTCACAGTTTGGCACAGCAAGTTAGGCCTACATATAAAACTGGTATAACCTGAATATAACCGTGTCACCTGTAGGAATTCTTGGAAGATAAGCTTACCTGAAATTGCAGATGACACATACAGTCTGTTGTGCCTAAACTGTGATTAATCGCCCGTGTAATTTCAATTTATAGCCTCCGATGCCCCTGGAGACCACAGGACAACATTACACTATTCAACCCCCCATTTGGCAAATTAGAGGAACACTAATCTGACTCAGATGGTCTCAGAAGGCCAGCACTGCAAGAGCTGGTTAATGGGGAATACCGTTGAATTTCAGCTTTGAAATGTGTTATTGTGTGCACTTCAACAGTTTGTTTAAGTGAACATTCACCACTTTCTCTCATGGGCGGAAACAAGAGCCTGTATAATGTCACACTGACGTGCAGCTCCATAGATAAATAACTGGAAAAGATGACCCAGGAAAATCTGGAAATAAGACTTCATTTTCTGGTTTGGACCCTATAGCACTACTACAATATAAAAATCACTTAGATGCAGTGGTGTAAAGAGTAGGAATGTCCTACTCAAGTACAAGTATTATTACTTTGCTGACATTTTGCTTAGAAGTAAAAGTACTGGTGTAAAAATATACTCAAGTAAAAGTAAAAAAGTAGCTCATTAAAAAATGTACAGTAGAGTAAAAGTTAATGAGTTACTTTTTAGAAAAGAGAACGTTGTTACATGTGATCTTTTCCATGATACATTTTCTTTCAAATTAGATTCTTTTAATTAGAACATTTGGAAATTACAAAATAAAGTGCACAAAATAAAGCCAGATTACTCTTCTCACTGTGAATGGCTCCACAATTTGTCAATTTACGCTGGTCCAGTTTCTGACGTTCATGGAGAGCCACAAAATCTGTACCCTGTAATGGATGTGATTTAAAATGTAGTGAAGTACAATACTTCAGTAAAAAAGTTACTTAAGTAAAAATAAAGTACTCAAAAAAGCTACTGAATTACAATAACATGAGTAAATGTAATTAGTTACTTCTACCCCACAAACTCCACCTTCCTCACCTCCTTCTATTATGAGTGGAGCTGCTCCAGGCTGTAGCCTACTTCAGCACAGCATCCCATATTACAGTTTTAGGCTTTGGGAAATAATTGTTCATGGTCATAAAAAAATAATTGGGCTGTCCTAGGTCATATGAATAACATATGTGAATTCTCAATTTAATGCCGTAATCCCCTTTAAGTTCCACATGTCAGTATTCAAATTCCACAGACAGAAAAAAACGGCTTGTCAATCTTCTGAAATATTATAATGGTATTTCTCCACAGAGTTAAAGACCCCCAGCAGAGGCAGGTGTGTGTGTGGTTATTGTTGATGCAGGAACAGGCTGATGATGCCCTGAATGAGCCATCAAGAGGTTTTTACATGCACAGCTGGTCCTCGGGTTTGCTCTCCCGCTCCCCTCCATGTCCTGGGAGCATGTTAAAAGACACAAAGGAGCAAGACAATTAGCCATATAACAATGCATGTCTGCACTAATTGGGGGCATTGGGACAACCAGCCATTATTCATTTGCTCATTTATGCTCTTCGCTCTGTAACTGAGTGGAGAATGCTGATTTGTACAACAGAAGTTCATAATAGACCTTACTCAGGTTCTTCAGGGTTTTTTTTAGCACTGTCTATATATAAATTATATTGTAAATGTGTTTTTAAATGTGCTTAGACTTAATGGTCAGTTGTGCAATCCCAATTTTGCTCAATTGCAGGAGTTAGATGGGGATTTTGTGATAAGAAACAACTTAATTTGAGAAGCTCATCATATTTCTCGTGGGAGAAGGCCTTAGAATAAATGATCACAGGATTTGTTATTTCCCAACATGTTTATTATATGTTTACATCTTCAGAAAGCTAATTAAAATGGCAAGTTCAAACATGTCCTTCTCATGGGATTGCATCATGTAACAGTGCACTGCGTTGCCAGCTTAAAAGCTCTGGCTTTTTTTTCCCTGACATGAGTTTTGATTTATCATTTGTGGTCAAATGCATTGTGTTTTTCCCACTGCACTACTCAACCCTCTGATTTTGAAGTTTTCATCTCTACATGATACAGGAAATTGCAAAACTATGGGGACAATGTAGTGGAATTGGTTATTATTGCTGTAAACTCAATAAATCACAAGATACTGTACATGAAACTTGTATTTCTAATCAATGCATATGAAGAGAAAATACTATCAGTTATTGATTTTTGCCTGTATGTTAAAACTTCCAAAACAGTTAGTATGAGTATTGTGACAAATTTAACTGAAATGATCCATCAACATTTCCAGACTTCTGATGTCGTCAGTGCACACACAGGGTTTCAACTGTATGATGTTTACTTCGGTTTGAAATACAACAATGACTTTGAATGCACCATTAACTTAAATCATGTAATTTCGGCTCAGGGTTTCCTTTAACTTAGTTGTTTCCTTATCATTCAAATTAGGTAAGAGAAACCTCACTTTCTAAGAGATCTTATACAACTTTTCTGATGTGGTGGTAAGGCAATAGTGTTTGGCTGGTGCAGGGAATAGATGTTGAATCAATGCATTTCTCACTCTGACAAGGTACTGTGCAACTTAATCTGTCCCACTGCAGAAATGGGGTTCAAGTTTTTTTTTTTTTTGGTTTAGCAGTGACTCAATCTCATACTAATGGGCCTCACTTATTTGTATGTAAGTGGTGGGTGGCAAAATTGACCTTACATTTTTATTTGTGACTTATGTATCGAATTGATGTTTTCTAACATGTTTCTAACATGTAAGCAAAATGTTCTCTGACTCGTGCACAGGTGAGTTTGAGTTTATGGCAAAAACAACTATTTCCACTCCACTGTCCCAATACCTTTTGCCTATCATGTCACATCTACAGAGACCATTCATCATACTAGTCATCTGTCTGCATACCTTTCTCTCCATTTCATAACTAGTTACAAATGTGCAAGCAAAAAATACTTTATATGAATGCACTTACTGTCTTTAAAATACAAATTTAATGAGATTATGGAAAAATAACTAATTTAATTGAACTGCTCCAACACCTTTGCTTCTTACTTATTATCCTGACAAACCAAGATCATACAAGGCATTTGTATGCATATGGTAGTTTTCTCTCTTTCAGCTCCACTGGGGGACATTATGTCTCATCATGCCCTAATGAGAAATGGGATAAATATTCATTATCTATTCCCAGGCGTGAGATACACTGTAGTTACATCATGTAGCCTACCCACATTGAGTTGCCCTTATCATGTCCTCATAGTTTAGGTTTCCTTTTATTTATAGTAATTTTATTGCTTTAGATGAATTAGAGAATCATAAATTGGATGCTATGTCACACTCTAAAAATGAAACCAAAGGTGATCTATCACATAAATTCAATGGAACGTCCTCTGGCTTTTATCTTGTTTCATCTTCCTCCACTGGAGGACACTGTGGTATCGGTATCTGTCCAACCAGCAGGAAAAGGTCTCTTTAATAAATAGTGGCTCTCAATATCGATTGCAATAATGAAACAAAAAGTAATATGATAAGGACTGCAAAATAAAGGCGCTTTATTAAAGAAGGATAGTATCTGTATTCAAAATAATGTTCAAAAGTCCCCATCTAATAAAGTAGCTCAATTGAGGAATGCCTTTTATCCTTATTGAGAATAAATAGCCTATTAGATGTTATCCCTTCATGAACACTGACATTTTCTCTGCCCACTGCTTGGATCTTTGTGCTGTGTAAATCCTAATCCTAACAATGTTTTATCAGTGTTATCTTGTCTATTGGGTGCAGCCAGTGAGGGGACAGATGCAGTCATCTGTATTGATCTCAGGTAATTGGAGGCTGAGGGAAAAGGAGTCTAGAGTCAATGGACCATGGAAAATAGATCCAACAACTGTTACCTGTCTGTGAGTATAAGAACACAGACACTCTGCTGTGTGACTACTTTGGCAGAGCGGGATCAGGGTGTTAGGGACTCAGTCCACTTTAGACCTCATTATCTTATACTGATCTTCTCAGGTAAGAGTGTGACCTCTCAACAGCCTTCTACATTCATTAGTCTGACACCATTTTTATAATGAAAGCTAGCAATTACTTTACATTCAATCATAAAGCCTGAGTGATAAATATCCTAAACAATATCTGATCTGTATTGTGTGACTGTGTTTTTTCTTGTTAAGCTCCCTTCTTCCCCCTTCTCTCCCTGCAGAAATGCCATCAGAAGAGTTTGTTCGTGGGATGCTCTATCTGTCCCTCACTGTAGTCGGAGTCCCGGGGAACACTGCAGTCATCTTGGCGTTCCTCCTGGCGCTGTACCAGGAGAACCGGCTCCTCCCAGCTGATGCCATCATCCTGCACCTGGCCTGCGTCAACCTGCTGGTGGTGGGCGTGCGCTGTCTGCTGGAGACCCTGGCCTCCTTCAGCCTGGCCAACGTCTTTGGAGACACGGGCTGCAAGGCAGTGATCTTCGTCTACCGGACGTCACGCTCCCTCTCCATTTGGCTCACCTTTGTCCTGAGTGCCTACCAGTGCCTGAGCATTGCCCCTCCTGGCTCGCGCTGGGCCTCCGTCCGCGTCTTGGCAGCCCACTATCTGGGCCTCGTTTTCCTTGTCCTCTGGGTCATCAACACCTGCATGAGCTCAGCGGCCATACTCTTCTCCCTGGGCACCCAGAACGACTCCAGCCTCATGAGCCACGGCATCAATGTGCAGTTCTGCTATGTACGCTTCCCTTCCAAGCTGTCCAAGCAAGCCAACGGGGCGGCCCAGGTGGGCAGGGACGTGGTGCCCATGGCCCTCATGACCCTGGCCAGCCTGATCATCCTTGTTTTCCTTTACAAACACAGCCAGCAGGTGAAGGGGCTCCGCAGCAGCAGCAGTAGCAGCGGGGGGAGCGGTGGGTCCGAGCAGCGAGCTGCCAAAGCCGTGGTAGCACTTGTGACCTTGTATGTGGTCCTGTATGGAGTGGATAATGGGCTTTGGGTGTACACTCTCACTGTGAGGAAGACCATGGGTTCCTCGATGATCTCTGACCTGCGTATATTCTTCTCCTCGCTCTATGCGGCGCTGAGCCCCCTGGTCATCATTGCCTCCAACAGAAAGGTGAATGGCAGGCTGAGGTGTGTGGTGCAGGAGAAGCCGATTCAGGATAAAGCAAAAACTCTCTCTGCTATGTGAGGACTGCTGGGACTATTGATTACTTCTGCGGCATCAAAGGAAGCCATGATGAGGACTGAATCATTCTGACATCTGTCTTTGTATTTATTGGGTACATTATGTCTGGTTTAACCACTTCTATCCCGTTTCCCCTTAAATTTGCTCTTCAGTAACTTCAAAGTTAGAAAAAAGATTTTTTCCATTCTGTACCACAATGTCACATACATATTCCGTATATCCTTGCTCCAATGCTTCAATGAAGCTATAGCACGGTTATATTGACTGAAATATTCAAACCCATGGTGCCATTTTTTATGGCTGCACCGTTACATAAAATGGAAAAAATCAAGATGCACATCACATTTCCCTGTAATTCAGAATGACATATTTGGTATCTTTGGAAACCTTGGGGTCTTGACTAGAATTGAAAATAATTTGTGGGTTTGAACAAAGCTTGGCAGCAAAACATGTTTGTAATGATGGACCTGCATGAGGGAAGGTGGGAGAAACTCTTCTTTTCTCTGTGCCGGTTGTAGTGTGTTGTAAAGATAACGCATTGTACATTGTGAAGCAATAGTAATGAAGTTCTTTTTCGACATTTACAGAAATCTCTTGTTTTGTGAAACATTTCAGATATGTTGTAAACTTGATGATGAGAGTTTAGCAACTGGCAAGTAGCTTTTGGATGGGGAGGCCTATGTGTGGGCATGGGGAGCCGACTGTCTTAATGATTTAACCTGCATAATAAAAGAGAGAGACTTAACGAGCCTATTCTATCATAACGACCCTGTTGCTCAATATAACGCTGCATGAATCTCAGCCGATCTGGCCACATATTGCTTTGTTTGTTCATTCATTATGCTCCCTCCATCTTAATTGGGTGGAAGAATTATAACTGGATGACTTAGGGCTCAATGTAGCTGTCAAATGACTTCCAGCTGCCTATTTAGTTATAATTAAGGCTTTGAATAGAATCTGGGAAATGTCCCGTGCTAATGAGACAGGTTAATTGCCCCACAGAGAGTTGGCTAAAACCTGATGGGAAAACCGTAGGCTATTCTTCAAAAAAAAAAGGAAAAAAGAAAAAGATGTTCATTAACTTTCTTTCAAAATATCATGTATGATGCATCTTGTTGAATACTCAACAAAGTGCTGATCATCTGACAATGTGAGTCTAGGTTCTACTGCTGCAGTCATTAGATTAGGAGACTTTAAGGACATGAAGCTAGTTCTTGGGGAAAAAAAAAAACCTTGAGAGAGTTTACTGTGGATGTGGCAATGTGGAAATTTAGGAGTCATTATGTAATTGCCATGTCTTGGAGAAGCAGAGGCAGGGAGAAAGGGTGAGGACATAACAACCTCTGTGAGTGACAGTCCAAAAGACATAAATGGGGCTGCCAGCACTCTGTGATCCAGCAATAACTCTTAAGCGCAATCAGTGCAGTGCTATTCAACTGCTGCCGCAATGCAGGTAAGGAGGAATGTGACTTCCCTTATCGTGCTTGTGTAGAACTGTTGCATTCACCCAGCAGGTTAATGTCAAAGGATATTAAAGACTATAAGAAAAGGTTGATCATTCATCTTTATTGTAAAAATTACAACCATTAAGCCCCTCGGCAATTCGACTTCATTCGTTGCAACGCTCTCTCCAGACGATAAATTCCATGTTTCTTACTCTTCACACCACTGAAATCTGATTGGCACATTACACAGACTCCGGTGGAATGAAGGATAGAATACATGGATGGTTTCATTAGGTAGTAAGTGCGCTGACACCTCTGGTGAGGAATCACTGGGAATGGGACACTTCACATGGATGATTCCCTTCAACTGCTTTCAATGATGTCATTCAGCTTTTTCCTGTCGGGAAAGAAGTGGCAGGATTAGTTAAAAGGAACGAATACATGAAAAACAGGTTCCATTTATGTCTACACATCTCTTCATCTCTTCCTGCGTGTGTGTGTGTGTGTGTGTGTGTGTGTGTGTGTGTGTGTGTGAAGGGTGTGCCAGGCAGGCCTCTCCCTGCACAAGACAGGACCTGTTTACACCTTTTTTTCCATTCCTCTTGAGTCTTTTGAGCTCCGCTAAATGCCTCATAGCGCTGCTAAACATGTAGAGACCAAACCCACACAAACGCAACTCTCTATTACTGCCCCACTTTCCTGTCACCAACCACTTTCAGCTCAATAATACATTCTGCCTTTACCCCCCAAGACTTTACATTTTTCAGATAAAACAGAAGATGCAATAACCTGAAAAAAGTAGATTGTCATCTGTTGATACATTAGTATCTTTCCAACCTCAACTCACCTGGTTGAAGATGCAAGAATTGAAGTGCAGCTACCTGGGAAAATAAAGCAGAACAAAACATCAATATGTGACATTTATCAAAAGACATAAACAAACAAATGCCAACAAATGCTGTTTCTTTTCACTCTGTCCACATTGCTGTTTCTTTGCCTATAGTCAGATACACCATGCAACGTTAGGCTTTCCAAACCTGTACAAAATCCACACAAAACCAAGTTAAAGTTGCCAAGTTGTCCAAAGCGGTGGGATAACTGAAGTCGAAGGATTGCAGTAATCCCGCCAGCCAATCCATCCCTGCTGTGCCTGATGTCAGTCTATTTACCTGTACCAGGTACAGGCATTTTAGTCTCCCGCATCCACCAATGGCGTCGCAGCAGGAAGAGTAAGCCTTGCCCCTTTTCTGCCTTGAAGCCGGTCTACACCCTAATATAGCCCTCTTGCTCAGGAACAGATTGTCAAACCCAAACCCATTCCCTCCCCCTTCCACAGGCAACGTATTACACAAACATCAGAATCAAGATCGCTTTGTTCACTATGTACAATATACAGGAATTTGTGTTGGTTACACTGATGCAGGGGCGTATCGCCTGCTAACATGGTACAGTGACAACAAACATGATTCAACAATCAATCACATACACAGTACACTTCCAGTATCAATTCAAAATAATTTGATAACGACACATTAAATCATTCTGAAAGCACCATCCACCCAGCACATCATTTGTTTCTCAAGTAGCCATTAAATCCAGTAACCTCTAACATTTATTTTACAGCCAGAGCCAGAAGTTATTAATCCCATAAAAGTCTTTTTTTCTGATGATCTTGACATTTAAAACACATAAAATTCTTCCTGTATTTAGGGAGAACACTCACTGACCATACTAACCGGAAAGTTTGTGGCTTGTTTACGGTGGTGAAAACATATGTAGTAAACATAACCTGTGATACTTCCAAAACCCACATTTTATGGAAATGAGAGACATAATAAGTCTTTTTAAGTTTACTGATTCCGTCTTTGCCTTTCCTTCAGAGAGAGTGAGAGAGAAAGTAAAAACCACAAAACAGCTTATGCAAAACAGCTAATTCAGTACTTTATCTAAGTGCACTACTGATTGTAATTCCAGTGTCCAGCAAAGGCATCATGAACAAATTTCAAATCTCACACATTATGATTCCTTGCAGTGCTCATTTGGTGAACTGCCCAGCACCAATGGTAAAGATATTTAAATTACATGAACGCAATGGGCTCTAAACACTACTTAAGAATACCAACCAGGATGTGACACGTTTAACACAATTTTGATTTTATTTTCTGCCCCTTAGGTTAGTGAGTTGTGCGTGTGTGTGTGTGTGTGTGTGTGTGTGTGTGTGTGTATGTGACCCATTTCTTTACACCCACCCAGTTTAACTGACTCCCTCAGACAGGGAACACACACTCTCGTGTCCCAACTTGCCTGGAATGCTGCGCTTCACGAAAGCAAGGAGTTCTGCAGTCATGATGAAGAGAAGAAGTTTAAAACAGTTAATGCAAAAGTTATTCAATCTTGACGAACATAGCGATACTTCTTGGTTCATGTTGATTAGCAGCTTTTTTGTGCAACAGGTTGAGATGCCTGATTTTAATATCCACACATACTGTATCTGCAGGTTGTGAGGTTAAGTCTTTGGCTTTGGCTGTTTGGACAGCCTGGATTTACCAGACAATCCAGTTGCAACATATATTGTATGTTATGCACAATAACAATGTGGTTTATTTCAAAGTTAACACCAGCAAGACAAAGCCTCATTTAATTCAGAATCAAGACAAAATCCACCCACAAGAAAGAAAATATTACATGCAAATGGAGAGCATGAGCAGCTGAATCAAAGAGAGACTAATATGGACGTCCACAAGCATGAGCAGTGGCACTGTGTATACCTGTACAGCTGCAGTACAGTGTGTGACAGGAGCATATCTCTGTAATCCACGTCAGGCAGATTGTATGGCAGATTACAGCCCTTCCCCAGTGTGCCGGGGAGGAGGCGGACCACACAGATGGGGGATGGGGTGCAGAGGCCCCGAGGCCCCGGGGCAGCGGCTTGCTGAAGCTCCAACACTCTCAGGTAAGATATGCACCGCTGTGCCTAGACTTGAAAGACATTCAAGATGCACTGCTCCCTCTCCAGCAGTGTGTTCCACTACAGGGAAGAAAGAGAAGAGAGAGGGAAAGAGGGAAATGGCTGGATTGGCGAGTTGTACACATATACAAACATGAGAGTGTTGTCATATCTAACTTTCTGAGAAATTATTGAGAATGGCAGCTCTTTCACTGAAAAATGGATTGCAGATGCGGGTTTACAGCTTGAATTGGTTGAACTGAAAGTGAATTGATCCCTCCCCTGGCAAAATATCAATATGTCCGACATCAATATTCTCTCAAATATGAGGCTTATCACTTATAACCTGGAGGTGAAATAAATGGATATCAGGGAGGAAAGATCGCCATTGGCATGTCAGTTTGCAGAGATTTATCCTTTGATGAGCCAATCCAGTGTCCTCCCTCAGGGAAGCTGATTCATGCTGTATGCGCCCAGATTTTAATCTCTTTTAAATGATGGTGGTTAAAAGGCAGCAGACACGAAGGGGCTCAAACTGGGGGTGAGAGTTGAATTTAACTCCTGGAGTACACTGAGGCTGTATCTGAAGGCTGCTGCTGACTATAGTCATTGTTTTATTTTGAGTAAAATGTCAGAAAACTGAGCCAAATGCAGAACACAGCGCTGGGTACTTAACTGCATACCTACTTAACTCGATAACCCCAGTGACATTCTCCATCTCACGCAACCCTCTTTCCTCTGACGTCAAGCTAGGTTTCTGCATAGCCGCTCACTCAAAAATAGCTCAAAGGATAGTCACATCAGATCCTGTATATAGGTATTATAATTTCCCCATGCTGTTGTAATATGTATTGAGATTAATGTGTTGATTATGTTTGATATATTTCTCCTGCATCCTACATTTGTACATGCTATGAGCTTTCAGTTGAATTTTTAACACTAAAGCTGGGAAAAGAGTGGATTGACTATGTTTCATCTGGGGGCCAAAAACTGTACCTTTAAAATCTCTTTAATCTCTTTAACAGTTGATAAAAGCATCTGGAAAACTTAATTTCTAACATGCTATATATGCACTTTGTAAAAAACACAATCACCTGAGTGTTTTTAGTATTCAATAATACAAAATATAGAGTGTAAAGCTGTTTTATCAACCAAAGGATCTAAGCTCTGTACAATTAATTCAAAAGTACTTGTTTTCTCTCCATTTGCAGGCGTTGAGTTTTCACTGTAGCAGTAACTAAGGCCTTGCCCTTTATCTTCCCTATCTTCCCCCCTAAATGCCACAAAGGTGGAATTTTCCACGAGGCTCTTTCCCTGAGTCCGCTGAGGAATGCAGACAAGATGCAGCAAGTCTGCAGACTACGGCATCTCAACAGGAATATTATGCTGAGGAGCCTAGCTCGTGCACATCATGTCCAGGTCCTTGTTGAGGGGTGGGGGGGCAATTACTGAGGGTGTAGCTATATCCTGTGGGTTTGGAAGTTGGTAGCTGATTTGCTATAGGAAACTACAGAGGGCCAGTAAAAAGGATTTAAGGACCAGTGACTTGAACAGCTTGCATTCTCTGATTTTATCCATCATAAATTGAAGTGCTTGTAAATGGCTGACTGTAACTAAGCTCGTATGGTCTGAATATTATCATCATTTATTTAAGTTGTTTGCATTAAGCCATCTTTGATACATTTAGCCATCCAAGTAACTCTCCACAAAATGCCCTAAAAATAGGAGGATGTGTCAACGCCACTCAAAGCTGATGGAGACATTTACGATGGCGCTATTAAACAGCCGTAAGATTGCTATCTGTGCCTCATAGCAACAGCGCAGACCTTGTAAAGTTATACAACATGGGCATGTGCTGACATAACAGCCACATATATCTCCCCGCTCTGCCACTGCCCTCCTGACAGGTGGAGGAACTGCACCATAATGTACAGAGAAAAACGATGAGAGCGTTGAGCCTTTGAGCCGTTTGGGCCGGAAATAATGTCTATACCATGGTGTGACAGGGAGAATTATCTTGACAGTGGTTTGATGTTTGAGAATTTGAATACATTTTTACATATGTACACATAGAGAACACTTAAGTGGATCGTGCAGGCCTAGTCCTACACTTTTCATGGGATGCCAATATGATGACAAATTGCCTGCAATAGGAAGCAGTTGGCATGTGAGTGGGACGATAAGGAGCATTACTTAGACATACCATGAAATATTGAGTCTCCTTGTGCTTCTCCAGAACAAGTGGTGTCACTCCACCCACTCAAACCTGAATAATAGATCTGATAGATCCTCTGTGTATCATATAGCTGCTGTCAATGTAATTACAAAAGACATGAGTGGAACCCTCACACAGTCATATCTGAGTTTATACCAGTCATGTGTATCACACTGCCATGGTGGCTGAGGCAGGTTTGCTTTTCTTGGTATATTGAGGGGGACCAACTCAACGATTAAGTACTTGGAAATGGGGTAGGAGAGAGCACCACCTGTTGATTCTTTATGGTATTACAGCAATGGGGCAATTTGGATCATGCCAAAGCAGTGATGAAGAGGCACATTCTTATGCATCATAGATGAATACTAAAGTGTGCCTGATAATGGTGGTTCAGTGTTTACTTTCATGGATTCATGGAAGTGAATATTGTCACTTACGGCTGCAAAATGTATAGCTTCGTCTACATATACTCAGTAGCAGCTTTAAGTTTGTCAAAATGGATTAATGTCTTGCATTTGTCTGT
Source organism: Centroberyx gerrardi (assembly GCF_048128805.1). Lineage (NCBI taxonomy): Eukaryota > Metazoa > Chordata > Actinopteri > Beryciformes > Berycidae > Centroberyx > Centroberyx gerrardi. Next base: position 11,087,364 of record NC_136001.1, read on the forward strand.
TGCAACGTTGGTTTCCCCTTTTACACAAGTTCAAGACAGTGATTTAAAGCGGCCCTATCATGGGAATTCAAACTTTCCTCTATTAATATACATATATGTTCAAAGATGTTTAAGACATTTATATTTGATTTGTTTGAGTGGTTAAATCTAAAGCTCTTGCATTTTCAAAAATCCATTTGTTTTTACAGACAGTTTCAGACTAACTCCAGTCACAGCTGGACTTGGTCTTGATTGGCTCGCTTCACTAAACAAACGCAACAATCCTTCCAGTCGGGCAAGTTTGCAGGCTTTCCACTGACAACCCCCATGGAAAGGCTCCAGCAACAATGGAGTAACAAATACGTTAACAGAAAATAAATAAATAAAACCTGAAAAGGGTTGCCTGCAGGTTGCCTCCATATAAGGACCTTATTTTGATAAGAGGGAAGAGAATCAGAGCTGTGGCAAGGGAAACTGAAGATGATGACTCACATAATACATTTAAGAGCAAGGTTGCATCATCATATAAGGCCTATCTCTTGTATGACATATATTGCAATATACAGTCAATTTTAGCATACTGTATAATATCCAGTATCCATCTGAGCCGTGGTTGATGTGAATGTAAGCTGCATGGTAGAGAGTCTATGTAGCAGGTATGCTATGTAGCTACGACTTCAAGCTGACTTTATAATTGATTATATGGATAAAGGAAACAGCCAGCAAGGGATTGACCAAAGTAAAGTCGACGGCTCCTAACCGATGGTCTAAACCTATATTATGGCAGTATGGGATTGCATTTACTGAACAGGCTTGTGATGTAAACCAAAAAATCAATATTCCAGCACACACCAGGATACTAGGATTGACACTTTTTTATTAACAGATTACATTAAAAACAAAAAGGAGCGAACTACGCGTTTCGCATGTTGCTTCATCAGATTCGCTTTGTGCTTGATTGCCATCAGGTGTGTCTATAAATAATCAGGTGCTGATTAGCGGAGAATCCAACAGGTTCACATTCCCCAATGCAAATGCACTTCAAAAAGTCAACAATAATAGGCAATAGCAAATATAATTCTACCGTACAAAATTAGATATAAATATTACATTTCCATTTCCATAAGATAATGAGATACAATTAATGTTAGAGTACAAAATACATAGTCTGGCTATTGTGATGTAATCATGGCTTAAGAAACACACATGTCAGGCGACCCCCTGGATGGTAAACACACACACACACACACACACACACACACACACACACACACACACACAGGCTTACAGTATAATGATGCTGCTGTTCTACATTTAAAGGACTTAATTCCTTGAAGCCTAACATATAGATACTGTGCAAACAACCCAGATATTTGAGTAGATTATACTTGATTATACCATTCTCTGAAAATTGCTTTGAATAACAGGCCATCATCCTTTTAACATACAAGGAAATAGACAAAAAACAACACAAATAACTGGATAGCCGCAGTACACATTTGCTTGTGGTTGGTTCCAGGTACAGTATGATGATGTTGACATTAGAGGTGAGAGGAGCTGGAGGAGAGCTGAGGCCGGTGGTTCTGTAAGTTTTACAGGCGCTGTAGGAGTCTCACAACATTGAATAATGTATAGACTCATCTGTCTGGAGGAGCGCCGCAGTAAGCCGGACGATCAATGGCACAGCAGCCGTGCCAGATTAGCATTTATAGAATCGCCACTGCAGTGTTTTTTTTTACTGGCACAGTCTCATCCCTTATAATATTAGGAAGCCATATTGATGATAATTTCTGAATCCGTGCCCTGGTATGAGAATGCAATGCGCAGACTGCTGTGCTGATGGAAAAGGAGATGCTGGTCAGCGATGGTCAGTTCAATCTCTCGCTCCCTGTTTCCAACAATATGACAACAACATCTATTATTAAGAGAGAGAGAGCCCTAACCCAATGCTGAGATGAAGGAAGGGAAGTTGAAAATTTGAATTGAAATTGAATTCCCCCAGTGTGATGGAATTCTTGGAAATATGAAGCTGAAGATCTGTGTGTTTAGTCAAAAAAAAAAACTTTTCCGGAACAAAAAAGGGGCATTATCATGTTGTCATTTTCACTTCAAAAACACCATTGGAAAGTCCATATTTTCAATCAATCAACCCCTTTTTTTTAAGATTAAGGTTTCAGATATTTTTTGTTTTCTTTTTTCTTGCCTCACACAATTCCATTAAACATTTAATTAAAGTTGCCAGGCCATACAGAATACGTCTCAACACAGAAAACTGTCAAATGCCACGGCAATGTCATATTATAAACCTGACGCCCTCTCCAACTCTTTTTGGGGTCGACTCTTTTCTCTTGTTCTCTTCTCCCTTCATTTCCCAGACATGCAGCCCATCCATGCACATATAATTCACCTTAGAGTTTCATTTAGTGACTAGTCACACCGGTGCTAATACCTGGGAACGGAGCCAGCCCGTCGTAACCTCTGGTGACAGTCCTGCCATTAGCAATGACAAGACATGAGGAGACATATACTATAGGGAGAGGGCAAGGGAAGAACAGATACTGAGAAGAGAAGAGAAGAGAAGAGAAGAGAAGAGAAGAGAAGAGAAGAAAAGAGAAGAGAAGAGAAGAGATATTTGGTGATGGCGAACAGGTGCTCTATCCATCTCACTCCATTTAAAATCAATAGACTGATCAATAATTGCTCACCAATTTGTCCTCACAGATAATTACACAGAAATGATCTTTTTCTAATTTTCTCAACTGCCCACTTGTGGATTGTAGTCAGTTGTATGCAAATGACATTGAGAAGGCGTGCAGAATGTGTGTTCCTCGTACCATACTGTCTATCTGGCAGCAGTGCAACAGAAACAACAAACAAAAATAATGGAACAGCAATAATAATAATTAGTGACTAAATTGTCTAGGATGCACTGCATAAATTGTCCATAGCATTGAGTAGAATCATATTTATTATATGAACATTTTTTTAAATAGAGTTCCTATAATTAGGAATTCCTATGTTTTAACTTTATTTTTTAATTCATATATTTCCTATAATTCCTATATTAATCTATATTGTACATTATTTTATCCTGTGCTATTGTAATATGCTATGGCAACACGCAACACTACTTGATTACTGCCAATAAAGCTTTTTCTGAATCTGAATTTAATGGTAAAGCCTCTTCTCCACCAACCACTACCCACACCTCCACACACACACCTCCACACACACACACACACACACACACACACATACACACAGATATACACAAACCTAAACACACACACATCTGGCCTGTCAGGGTGGGCGGCGGAGGACCCTTTCACCTCCAGAGCTCTTTGCTTCACCTCTACCCCCCTGCGGTCCGTCAAGATAGACCCATAAACAGCAGAGGGCGTCGGACGCATCACCTCATCACCTCATCACCTCCCCGCAGGACCGGGCCTTCCACCTGACCTTGGAAAACATCCAAGCCAGCAGCACATCCGGCCTCAGGAGGGGAGAGAGGCAGCCAGGTTTGGGTTACCGGCTGAAGGTCAGCGTTGCCTCACTGCATGCTGAAGAGCTTCGCTGCTCCAAGACGGAGAGAACGAGTGTGTGTGTGTGTGTGTGTGTGTGTGTTAGTGTTCAGGGTTCCCTTCTCTCTCCCTTTCCATTTTTGATGGGAAAGGAAGCCTCTGGGAATAAGCCACTCCGTCACGACACTCTGAAACTTTTCTCTCTTTCTCCAATCTTCAGAGCGCCGGTTTCATCCCAGGTTCATAATTTATGGACTGTTTGGAAATAGAGGGGGCTCACTGCTAACGAGATATCATCAGAGATGTAATGTGACACTGAGTGCTGTTGTGTTGCCCCTCGAGTGAGGCTCTGCAACACGAAAACGCTTGTAGCTGGCAGTACATGTGAAACTACATCCTGCAGCTAAAGTAGACCTCTCCCTCTGGGTGATCGCTGCAACAGTATTCAGATCATAAAGCAGCAAGGCTGAAAACACTATGCTGCTTTCCTGAAACACAGAGTGGGTGGAGGCAGAACAAGAAAGGTCCATTAACAAGAAAGATGGAGTCTAATGCGAAATCGACCAGAGGGTTTTCTAATGATTACTGGCCCTTCATTGATCAAGCACTCCAAGGAACAAAGAACGCTTTGAGAGGGATGATTACTTTACTCCTGCTTCTGTTTGGCAATCAGTAATCAAAACCTCTGAGCTTTAGATGTTTGCACTTGGCAAAAAATCAAGATCTTGTCCTTTAAGGTTCAGAGCTATATAAATCTTTGGCCAAAGATATGGCGTCCATTGTGTGCCAGCATCTCAAATAGTTTATAAATAAATATATAAACTTATATTTGTGTGGAAAAAATAATTAAATGTATAAGTAAGTCAATTATGTAGGCCTATCCTTTTTCTCTGTACTTAAACAATTTACTTCTGTTTTATTTATAGCTTTATTTACCAATCACAGCTGGAATCCATTCATTTTCCATTCAGTTTCATTTATTTTGATTCATTATTTTATATATTTTCTTATTTTTATCCTTTGCACTGAAATAGCTAACTATGTATCTGTTCAGAGCTACTGTATTCAATCATGGCACATATTTATTCATTTATCTTTTTTCCTATTTTCTGATTCTCTTATTTAGTATTTTCCTTTCCTATTTTATCTATTGGCTGATCTTTGGATCTTTGGTGCCAGATGATGTCACCACCTGTTGTACTCTATAGAAGGTGATATCACCTGGCACCAAAGATCAGCCAATAGCAGATGGCCATTTCAGTAGCAAGGTTTTTACCATTAGATGTCAGGCTTTAGGGTTTAGTTACTCATCATATTCATATGAAATATGACACAAATTATAGGGAAAAATTGCATTTTTATTTACTAAATCATGAATAATTAATGAGGGATGGGGAAGATGCCTCAAAAAATAAAAAAATCTCTTAACATTTTCAGTAGCCTAAGTGGCCATGCAAGCTATAATATTCGGAGATGTTGGGGCTGAGTTGATTCCAAAACCACAAAAACATTATAGGGTCTGATAGATGCATATTCACATGAATTGGCGTTTTAGCTATGTAACCCCATTCACACCGAGTCATTTTTTACTGATTTACACTTCCTGTGTGGCAGGGGGCGCTCATAATCCAGTGGTAACACTGAAAGTATACAGAGTGGTGAATCTCCGCTCCATTTCAGAATATCTTTGGTTTTTTTTTATTGTTGAAGAAGAACATATCAGTAGAGAAAAAGTGTGTTTTTGTAAGAGAAAAATTGCAACATCATAGCAAGGAGGGTTATAAAACCATGCACTCCAATAGGCCACCAAGGACTTGTGAAGGACAATGCACAAGGAAAAAAACCAAACATTTTCACCAAGTTGCTCTAGCTACTGGGTATCAGATAAACACGCTTTGTAGAATCTGTGTTCCCAGTGCCAAGATCTACTTCCTGGGCAAGTTAGTATAGGGATGATAGCTATTGATCTGAACATAGCCTATGAGTCTTCTGGATCCATGTTAGGGACAGGTGCTGTGCCAAAATTGTGTCTAAAAAATGTCTTTCCCTGGTGGTGTGTCCTCATTTTGTCCTTGGGATGTGTTGTTGTTTTGACGCTGCACCTTTCATTCTTTGTAATCGGGTGGAATGTTGTGCTACAGTTTGAAAAGCAACCAATAGGAAAATAATCCACAAAATTGAAATGATTTTGCTATTTTCTCCCCTGGCGTGAGATTGAGGCAAAGACATGCCAGGGGAAACACATTTTTAGGGGATACAAACAATGGCATATTCCTCTTATTGATATTTTGCACAGGGTGAGGGTCGAAGACATTTCAGAGGAGATTTACCAGGTATCAGCATCAAACAATACTCATATTGACGACCCAGCATGGAGAAATTGAGAGAGTTTACAACTCCAACGGCAACTTGAGGAACACAAACATCGTCGCCAGCCGCAGTTCAATATTTCACTGTCAACATTGCGAGCATATGAATTTTGGGTTTAGGGCACCTGAAATATCTGAAAGTCTGTCTGCGATTTGAAGACTATACGTTAGTGTACAGTTGGGTTTGGTTAATATGTAGTTGCAATTTTTATCATGTGAACCCTTTAATACAATAAACTGCTGTAACGTCATCTTTATTACACAACATTCGTAATAGAGAAAGAGAGCAGCAAACCGAGCTCTAACATAGAAATGCTGCAAAACTGTTCTGAATCAACACTCCACACAATGAACACAAAAGAGACCGATTCTGCTGAGGGAAGCATAATGGATTGCACAACTGCACAAAAATGGCACCTGCCAAATTTGAATGTATATTCTCTGGTCTGTCTGTAATATGTCATGTTTGCAATGCGCTACATCGTTCAGCATCGGCCCTCCCTGAGAAAAACATGCTGTTCCTTGCTACAGTGCATTATGAAAGGTTGCAAATGGGCTAATTTGCAGCTTTGACAGCACTAGCCTCAGCAAAGGCGGGTAGTAATAGGTTTTGAGGTGCCGCTTCAGCGACTGCTGTGATGGGAACAGTGTGGCTGAAAGTAGGCATAGGTCAGGCTTCTCTGGAAACTTTGACAAATTAAAAACAGAAAACCTTTGACATTTATCATGCTAGGAGCCTGCAAAGGTCATTGCCTGTACTTGCTGCTTTCATTTTCTTCCTCCGTTCCCCCTGGACATGTTTTGCTGTGATTGCTTATAGCCTGCTGGAGCTGCAGCAGGGGGAATCAGGTCTGATTTCAGTGAAATACTCACATGATGACAATATCTCTCAAACACTGCAAGATCCAGACATATATAGTAAACAGAAATGGCAAACTAGTGAAGTGTTGTTCTCTCTTTATTTAACGTGCCATGAGTGAAACCATGTGTTAATAGGTCTATCATGATGATTAGTTATTATATCAGTTTCATCAGAATGGTATTTTGAAGTAGACTGCTGTTGTGTAAAGAACTACCATGGGCATCTAATAACATAGTAAAATTCATTTGTGATTTCCTTGCCATACATCATTCCACACCATAAACACTAAAATCTCGTAATATCGCTGGACCATGACTGTCTCATTTAAATGTTAATATAATTCCCATCATTCATAATTTAATGTGCTCTCTGGCATTTTCCGTTCATCTCAGCAATGCTATCTTACGTGACAAGCCAATTTACCGCTGGAGTTGACCAAATTGCTTTAGCATTGTGACGCTAACAGTATAATAAATCCTCCACATGTAGTTTCTCCTCAGGTAATAAAAAAGATAATAGAAAGTTATACGCGTTCACCACAAATTTCATTTTCACTGATTTCCCTGGCGTTACGTACACCGTGAGATTGTGCCTTTAAGTCCGCTACCATGCGGTTCAACAATCATTACATCTGAGGAATGTGACGGAGATTGCCTCTTTGCCCTCTCATTGTCAGAGGTGGCATTAGCGGGGCTGAAAACAGTGTGAGAGACGACACCAGCAGTGCGAGGAAGCCGTATTAGCCCGGGTGGAAATGCCTCTGACAGATTATAGCTTTGAGAACCCAGACACACAGAGAGAGAGAGAGAGAGAGAGAAAGAGAGAGAGAGAGAGAGAGAGAGAGAGAGAGAGAGAGAGAGAGAGAGAGAGAGAGAGACCAGGACCAAGTTTAATGCTGGTAGCTATCGCTGTGTGTGACCTTTCAGGGAATTACCACTGTGCATGACCCAGAGCTTGTCTGCTTGTCACTGAGACAGTCTGGGGCTCGGCTGCTGCTGCTGCTGCTGCTGCTGCTGCTGCCATTTCCACATCCGCCCTCAAAACTCAAAACCTGTCTTTCTCTGAGATATCTTGTCCTCAGCCTGTTCAGACGTCAATTTGACCTCCTCCTGCCTCGCTACCTTCCATTTGACCTCATCATAGCCAATAACATTGATAATCCCTCTGCTCTCATCAGCTCCCTCACACAGTTTTGAACTGGAATCCAAATTCTATGGTCTCCCTCCATGTGTGTGAGGTGGCTTAACCTTTGAAAACGGAGGATTAGTAGACTCATGAAAGCTATTGTAGGAGAAAAGCTGCATCAGGGGTTGATCATCGTCTACGTAGGGAATATGAATGTGGAGTCACCAAGATACAGCAAATCAAAGCTTGAAATCCTACGATTAAGACGAGTAATCCTATGTTAATTGTGGAATTGCAGCACATGTTCAAATGGCGCACATTGTGATCCTTCACTGGGAAATACCTGCTATTTTGAACCAGGCATATCAAATCTGCTTTAGAGGTGGTGGAATTCATTAGCCGTTTGCCTCTTAGGTAATACAATGTTTAGCAACACTGAAGTTGGTATTAGCATACTATTAACAATACATGAAATTCTAAGGGAAATAAAATGTTTTTGGATTTCTACAACAACCGCTGAACAGTGACTATTTTGCAGCTAAAAGGGATCGCCTATACTTCAACTGTACAATCTAATTTTGCTGGGGGGAGGAGGGCGGGGGGGGGGGGGGGGGGGGGGCATATCTAATAAGGTGTCACACTGAGCAAAGCTGTGACAAAACCAGCTTGAGCTACCGCCAAACACTAACAACATGTTCGCAGGAAGCCGTCTTCATCAGCAAAAATAAAATATTTCAGCTTGCGAGGAACGAGGACGCAATTACTTCAAGGTCCTAATTATAATAAATTATCCAAAAAGCAAAAGAGGGAGATGAAGAGAAAGGGAGAGGGAGAGAATTGTGTTATGAAGTTAAATAGTCATTTTGCTTGAAATTGTGTCTCTAGGCTTGCATCAATCAAAACATTATTCCAAGACATCCAACATAACTTCATTTTTTCGCTATCCCTCCATCTGCTTCTCCCTGAAGAGGGTTTTTATAAATTCATAACAGCGCTGTGTCTTTTCCCTGCCTTCACGTCCCCCCTCCATATTTGATGTCCTCCAGAAACCCTCGCCTTTGGACAGAGTGTGTTTTGAGAGACAGATGAGAGGAAATGATTCATTTATCAGACAAGGCCCAGGATACAGTCCCAGGTGACCTGCTGATCAGATGGTTGATAGTGTGGATGTTCCTCGGGGCAGACGCTGGGAGACGTTTATTAGGGTTTGCAGTGGAGCATGGTGCGCAGGTCATCGTCCTCCCATAGTGACTCTGTGTGGCAGCAAACACAAGCTGGCCTCACCTCTGAAAACGAGCGTGTCACACCACCTAATTCAAACGTCAATCCAGGCAGGAGACTGCAGGGATGATAGTCTGATATAAGGGCTGGACAGGACTGTCAGAGCTGTAATTATTTTCCACCACCAAGAGGAAATATGGCTTTGGCCTCAGGTGTTTTTTTTCTTCTTTTTTCTTGTTTCTGTGGACATTCGGTGTGTGAATGAGTCAAATCAGAAGTTTGTGGAAGCAGATATGTATTCATCAAAACTTATATGATTGCTTTGGACTAGCAATATCAAAGCCCAGAGCGGAGGGAGATGCCTGAGTGCAGCTGTCCGTGGTGCTGAAATTGACATGCAAAGCCTCGCACGCGTGTGTGTGTGTGTGTGTGTGTGCATTCCCTCTCTATAAGTTTCACACCGGCAGACATTATATTACATGAAATAAAAATCATTATTCTGGGGTACTTTGATAAATCAAAGCCTGATCAGCACCTTGTCCATCAAAGGAATCTTACCTTGAATCTCATTCATGACAAAATGCCCACACAGATTACAGAGGTTCATGTAATTAAAATACATATACAATGCCAGGCAGATGAAACACCATCTACAATTATGTTTTGTTTTGTTTTGTTTTGTTTTTTTTAAACATATTTCTTCTGAGATTCATCAGTGAACAGAAATACATTAGTATGCAACGAGGCTGCTGCCTGACTGAGACGCAGGATGAGATATTATCCTCCTTTTCATTCTAGTGTTGGCTTCTTTAATTCATAATTCTTTAATTATTCTTTAATTTCCTCATTAACTTACAGTTGACAATTGAGGAGGAGATTCTTTTAGATTTTTATAAAACGATTACACGTTACAAAATGAAACATGTATCTGCTTTCCAGGCTTCAAAGGTTTCCAAAGCTTTCCAAGGTGCCCCTTTGCTCCAATATCCCTCACATCATCATAAAATAAAGGTTGCAGAGGTTTTCTCAGCCGGTAAGGTTCCACATACATGTTTTTCATCTGATGAACCCGTTTAGAAAAGAGAGCTTAGAGAGGGAGCTTGATGGTTAAAGGATTTTAAAAGGGACCTCTCCCATATTGTCTTTCTGAGATATTTAGTCAAAAAAAATGATTCAGCAAGTGAGGGGATAAAATCTTCATTAAATCTCATTTAATCTCCTGTTGAAGCTTGAGACTCAAAACGGCTCTGAATTATGACTGTGTAGCTACCAGTTACTGGTATCATCAAAAAGGCTTGCAGGGAAGAACTTGCAAGTTAATTAGCTCATCAAACTATAGGCCAGTGTTAGCAAGCCTTCTAATACAAAGCCCATCACTATCATTGTAATCATTGCCCAGTAAAAAGTCTGATTTGAAGTTTAAAGCACAACATATCACTTGAAACTTTTGCTTAGCAAGTTGCAGTTTTAATTAAGAATGTAGAGAGAATAATTTCAATAAATGACGAAAGTAAGCCTAACTATTTCATAACAATGACCATAACTGTGGTCTGACTAACTGGGTATCAAATCATATCCAAGACCAAGGATGGATGCTGAAGCGCTCTCTCCTCTCCTCCACTCTCTTCCTTCCTCTCTCTCTCTCTCTCTCTCTCTCTCTCTCTCGCCCCTTTATATTTGCTCATCCACTGTGCAGTGATTTCCTCAGCCAAAGGTAGAGCCGCGGCACACGTGAGCCTCTGTTGAGCTGAGCACACGCTTCATCCTCCATGTGTATTGTGAAAGAATCTAATAAAAAAGGCTCAAAGTGAGAGAAGCCCTGCAGAAATCTAATCAGTGCCACGCGCTGCAGAAGAGCCTCAGCATTGTACTGAGCCGGTGTCCAATGTAAAGACCAAGCCAGGCTCATCAGCGGCCATTTTCAGAGGCCAATTTAAGAACTATGATCGCTCCTGGTCCGTGGCACAGTTCTCACTCAGCACATTAAATCAAAATCTCTAACATTTATGCTGAGGTTTCAATATAGGCGACAGATGGCAATTTTTAAATCTCACTGAATGGAGATGGAGATAAAACGACACTTGAAGAAATGTTCTCGCCCATAGGTTTCTCATTCAACTTCACAGTAACGCACCTCTGCCCTTTTTTGACCACAGAAACCAGCTCCATCTAACACCAGTGGACCCAATTCCATATTTCACCACATTAATTTGCAGCCCGAGGGAAGGATTCTGTCTATTCCTGTTGAATATTTACACATGCCGTATCTTACTCTGACAAAAAAAAAAAGAAAAAAAGACCAATTTACTTGGCACGCAAATTTGCTTTCATCCAATAAGCAAGATGCAAATGAATTCCAGTAAAGAAGGTCAAACATATTCAAGATTTTCCTCAAGTCCTCTTTAAAAAGGGGTCCGATTTTGGTCTAAATATGGAACTGCTTCTCTCTAAATGTTATGTACACTGTCCTGAGAGCTGGAAGATAATATATTCCTGATAACCTTTGACTTGCCTGGTTGATAATGAAAACATGGGATCTCTCTATTTGAATGTGAAAGGATTAAAAATTGGCTGCACACGCTTCAGGAAGAAGATGAGCATGCTTGACGGATATTCTCTGCAGTGTGTAGAAGTCATGCAAACACAAGGCTCGAATGTGTGCAGTGGGCAGGTTACCAGAGTTATTTGGCGTAAAGGTACATCCTGCTCCACGGGATACGGGGGAAGTGCTGAGTCGGCGGATCAAGTTCTGTCCACCTGTTCGCCAAGGGAATGACCTCCAGGAACAGGTAGATATCCCAGCAGGCCAAGGCAACGCTCAGGCCAAGCATGGAGGTAAGGAAGGAAGCGATAAACTCGGTGCGGAAAAGAGATGAGAGAGTAATGGAGAGAGGATGTAACGTCCCGGTGAGGCAAAGGTGGCCTCAGAAAGTGAATAAAAAAAAAAAAAACCTGAAACTGTAAGGTAGCCATCTGGCATTTTGGGTAAAATTGAATCATCCATATAATGCAGTTCCTCAAAGAGTTTCCTCATACATGTAGCTGAAGTTAGATGTTCGTTTGTGGGTAAAAATGCAAATTAAGAATATATAAGGTTATATTAGTTTTTCTATATGGGATCTGAAAACCCTGAAAACGCTCAGTATCAAAACTTCTCTGACTGCAGATGGAGGTTTATTATTCTAAGCTCTCGACCTAAAAGTGTACAGCAGATTAATTGCGTCCCTACAGTCCCAACATCATTACAAAACTCTGAAAGTATTCTGGTCTTCCGCTTGTTCTTCCAATTATTTACAGTATTGATTTATAGCTTTATAGGCACTGGAGTTAAATGGGAATACTATAACTCTGACCACTCTGCAACACATAGCAGACGATGCATCTGCCGCCTTATTACACCCCTCTAGATTTTTGTGGGTTTTTTTTTTATGCTAGCCACAAAATGTCAGCAAATGTCAGCTGATGAAAATGCATGACTGATGGGTGAACTGTGTGTTTTCATATCACATTCACACACAATTGGCTCTCCCTCCATTCCTCCCCCCTTTCCCACTAAGGGACGCGGCACCTTGCAAATATCTTCAAGAGTCAATGAGGGTAATAACCTGAAGATAAATACCATGCTCACATCTGAGAGGGTAAACAAATCAGAGAACTTCATTTACACACTGCTGTAACCAGGAGTGGGGTCAGTGTACTTTCAGTTCAATCAGTTCAGGAGGAGGATGGTTTATAAAGTTCAAGCGCTGGAAATCTTCTGCTCTAACAATCTTATTTCCAGTCTATCAAGGATTTATTGTGAATGAGTTTACTATACTCTTCTCTTTGTCTTTTTTGCTTTCTTCATATTTCATTGTCATTGTTCATGTTATTTCCCATTTTATTGTTTTGTGCCTATTGCACACTCAGCCATCCTGGTGGAAGAACCCACTTCGAATTGCCCCATCTCAATGTTTTTTACCTTTTTTCTTTTCCTAATAAAGTTTTCTTGGGAGTTTTTCCTCGTCTTCACTGAGGGTCAAAGGTTGGTGGAGCCAGTCAGGCTTAGCTAGACCTGTTATGCCTTTCCAACCTGCTGTTTTCTGTCTTGTGCTTTGTTTTGTTTCCTTGTGTTTTATTTTGTTGGCATGCTGTACTGCATCATTTTGTTTAGTGATTGATTGTCGACTAGTGCCTGCCTAGAGGGAGAGAGAAATAAACCTGATTTGACTTTGTGAAATGAGTAAGCAGAAAGTGAATAGAACATAGGCCTGGTTGTGACTGTATGATACTCAAGCTCTGTGTCCACTAAAGCCAGTGAGACCCTGATACAACACAATAGTGATTCAACCTATACCCAGTTTGTGAAAGCTTTTACATTTTCTGTTGTAAACACCTGGTGTTAGGTAGGTCTTTCCTGGAGAAAATCAACGACAGCGGTTTGTTTGGAATTAATAGAAGAAGAACTGGGTAGTTAGTATGAGCAGCGATAGCCACCATGGCTGAACAGACAAAGAAAAGAGCTCCACCTACAGAAACTCAAACTTTATCAACAGAAAATCCAAAGATGTCACAGTACTGGACCCACTGTTTGATTGACAGGTGATCTGTGGGAAGTGCAGTGCAGAAACACCACAGCAACGGCCACTTAGCACTAAAGATGTTCCCAAAAAAAGTTTCTGCGCATTTGTTAAGTCGATGCTTGAGATGTGTATGAATAAAATGAATAATTGTTTGTCTAAATGTATCAACTCAGTCTTCTTGAACAACTAAATTGATGTTTTATGCAATGAGAATGTGTGGAAGCAGCAGTGCATGTATATTCAAGACAAATTTCCCATGGGGAGCAATAAAATACATCTTATCTTGAGTTAAATTATGATTAATAAGGGTTTCATTCCAAAACTCTCATCACTCAATATTTCTAAAATATGATTACATCTTTTAAAAATGTTAGAATTTTTTTTTTAATGAAACATCATTTGGTAATTGAAGCTAATAGCTTAACTCATTTTCCATATTAAGTTTTATTGTCATGCCAGCAATTATTTTGTAAGAGAACGTGTCAGATTTTTCAAGTAGTGGATCTCAGCTACGGTTTCCTCTGACCTGCATCTCCAGTGAGATCATTTTTAGGCTGTGTTATTTTCAGAAGGCAGCTTTATAAATACTGACTGCAATATACAGGAAGAGGATAAAATAACAGAAACACAGGTACAATATGAATATCAAGTACCTACAGTAATAAGGAGTAGGGCCACACGTTGCCTTCAGACCTGCTTCAGTGCTGCTACACTCATGTATGTCAAGAGGAAAGTGTGTGTAGTTTTTGCTGTAGTTTTGGGGTGTTTAGCAGCTATAGTGTGTGTCTGTCTGTGTTTGGCAGATGTCATGATTTCAGAGACTGCTCCCCCTGTCACATTAAAGAGTCACTAAACCCCAAACCCAAATCTGTGGTGTCAGGCTTCACCACAGATTTGGGTTTTAGTTACTCTTTAAACAGTGTTGCAGTTTTTGTGACAGATGTGCCTGCAGTTCACCTGCCAACTATATTTGACCCCTTTAGAACTTCATATTGCTTTGAAAACTTACATAATAAAGTGGAGATTGTTTGATCTCTGATCTTACTTGAATGCTAATTGGTATTCAGCTTAATATGTGCTGTCTGTGTAGCTGCCTTTGGAAATGTGATTTAGCTACTTCAAAGTGAAAGTCCTTTTTCATGTGGTGTTTCTGTTATTTTGTCCACCTCCCTGTATATTCAACATGTTGCATTCATGTTCTGTTTTATTTTTGAGACACACTATACAGCTGATTCTGTGCAGCCAGGTGGCCCTTATGCATTTTAATGTTATATATGTAGAATTGGGAGCCAATAAAGAAGAGCTTTGTCTTGCTAAGTCATTTGCTTCCACACTGACCACAGGATGACGGCATTTCCAAACCTCTTTTTAACTTTTATTTATCCTGGGACAGTTTTTTTGCTGATCACCTTGCTTAACATTCATACAGTTTCACACATTCCCACCTGCGTGTTGCCCAGAACAACAGCAGTCATCTGCTGTTGGCCTCGGAGCAGCGGGTTAAATGCCTTGATCAAAGGCACCTCAGTAGGTGTTAAGGGAGGTGAGAGCATTACATATTCATATTCCCTGCCCAGATTTTCCCAACTGGACTGGGGTTTTAAAACAGCTACACAAGCATGTCACAAGCATGCTTCTCTAACCCTTAGACCATCCATCAGTCAAACCTGAAGAGCAAAGCACCTGTTTCTACCTTCCTGAGTACTGAATTTAAAACACGCGTGAAGATGTTTTCTTTTTAAGTCTGAGCACGAACAAGTGACAAGGGAATAGATAATTGTTTTCCAGCACTAGATTCCGTTTGATGAATGTCTCATTATAATCTGGAGATGATGGATGTGAATTGAATAAAGGCATGGTGTGTATATGTGCCTGTTATGGGAGAATGAAGGATATGAGGGGCTCTCAATCCTATTCTTCGCACAGTGAGGTGTAACGGTTCGGAGTGAAAGGTTTTAATGGCTTTTAGTTGTTATTATTCCATGTGTTATGACAGCTTGATTGGGCCTGCGGTCTTCTTTCATTGCGATGCCATTTGCATGCACCTCCCTTTGCCTCTCTCCACAGCTTTGTGTTGTTATGGTAATTTTCATGAAGTAGATTGCATCTAGCTGACTGCTCCACTTGGGTCCTGTCTGTGAGAGAAGCCCGAAGCAACAGCATAATAATCATAATGAACACATCAGAACAATGCCAGAGCAATAACATGCACACCAGACACATTATAACCATTTTAATGACCACCGTGCTTACCTAGCTGAGTAACTAATTACAAACCGTCATGAAGCCAATGGTCTCTACTTTGCCCTGAGAGGTTTTTTTTCCCCTTTGTTTGTATTCTACTCAATTTACTTTTACCCATTTTACTTTTACCGAATTTCCCCATGGGGTTCATTCAAGGTGCTACATGCATTTTAACATCAATAAATCACTAACTCAATTATTTTAAGATATTAGCATAATAAGCATAAACAAATGAGACCATTGCTGAGAAGACTGATAGCCTCTACCGGCCTCTACACTGCATTTTACAATGTGTGCCACCGAATCAGATTTTGCAGGAAATCTGCTGGGTCGCTTTACTGCACAACGGGATATTGCTTTATGGCACAAAACAGGAAAGTGTTGGGGAAGGCTACTTTAAAAAGTAATTTGTTACTTTACTTCATTACTATCTTTAAAAGTAACTAGTTATGTTACAATGTTACTATTAAAAGTAACTTGTTAGAGTACTTTTGCATCAACCACTAAAAAAACAGGCCGTAGCTATATGGCTTGTACTGCCAAGTGTGTTGTCAATAATTTTTTTGAAATGCAAAGAAAGACTATTGCTCTGTTTTTAAACAGTAAGTCAATCTCATTTTATCAAGCATGCTTAAATAATGTTTTTTCAATTAGCAACATGTTTTCTGCATGAAATACCAAATTTTTAAATTTGCACAATCAAAAATGAAACATGAAAGGAAGATAAAATCAACCACTTTGATAAATGAATGCGTTAAATTACTAGTTGCCACAAGAAGGCAATCTGAGTACTCCCCCCAAAAATGTCCACAACTTTATTCCAGTTCCACTATTCTGACTGTATGCAATTTGAAAATGGTATTATAGAGGTATTCCAAAGGGAATTCTTTACCTGTAGCAATCTGCTGCAGATGTGAACCATGTGATCCAGGTCACCCATGGCTACATGTGTCATTTATGCAAAGAAGAACCACTACTTCCACTTATCTTGGGATTAAAGTCGCCCGTCATATGCTTGCTTGACAGCATAATGGACAGCTCTTCTACCGATCAATCAATGCAAAGACTCAAATTTGACAAAGGGTACTGTTTCAACCCACAGAGGCAGTTATTCTATTATAACTGAACTGTACTAAGCAGACATCCCATCACTAACAGTCTCTGAAAGTCTATTCAACACACAAGTCTGCAAAGAGCTGTCTTGAATCTGAGCTTTTCTATTTTTTACTTCTTCCCTCTTCTGATACTGCACTGTTTCCCCCCAAGCCCTGTGTGTGTATCTGCATACCTATTTCCAGAACTGTGAATGTGAGTGTGTGTGTGTGTGTGTGTGTGCGTGTGTTTGCAGCCTAATACCCAGCCCCTGTGTATGTGTGCCTGGGTAAGCATGTGTGCGCTTTGCGTCTGGCTGTGTTTGTATATCTGAATGTCTGCAGGCCTGTGTGTGTCTGTCGGTCCCCGCGCTGCTGTATGTGTGTTTGTGTGTGTAATTGGGGCTCATGACCACATCACCTCAGGTGGGCCGGCGGGGAGCAGCAGCCATCTGGTCGGCCCAGGGGGAGTCCGCTGGCCACCCCAGAGCAGCTCGGCCCTAACAGGTAGCCCGCCTGACATCTCCAACTCATCTCCAACCCACCAAACGGCGGATAATGAGGGGCAGACAGCTGGCCGATGGACCCTGTGTGCCCCCCCCCCCCCCCCCCCCCCCAAAAGGAAAACTGTCAGAAATGCCTACTGAGCTTTTCAGCAGTGTAAGCAGTTCTCTGGTAGTAGCTTTGACTGGCATGCGTCCCAGTGCGATGGATACTGTGCTGCATGGTTTTCTCTTCAAGACGCAGCATACAGGGACACGCTCAACCCCCTTACTCCCCTCAGTCCTTCTCTTAGTTACAGCTGCATGTGTTTTTTAACTTTTACCTGAAGTAGGAAACAAGGTTTGGCTCAGATAATGAAGATTTGACAGACTTCTTCTACAAAGCAGAGGCTCTATATCCCAGCTTTGTTCCACCACTCGAGAGATGAGGAACCACATTCACACTGAGTGCCGTGTGGTTACAACATTTAGCCTACAGATGGCAGTGTTTCAAAGGAAACTCGGAATGCATGGTGCTGTGGGCATTTTTACTTGACTACAGTATAATCTGCGACGCATAACCAAGCAGTAGTATCGTCAAATTTGTGTAGGATTATTATTACTTCTTTAAAGTCTTAAAGGGCTCTGGCTGATCTCTATTTGACTGAATGCATGGGCCAGACCAACAAAATACTGTAGCCTACCTGTCCCTTCCCATACTGCAAAAATACATTTCAGAGTATGTTTAATAGTAAACAATTGGTCTAACATGCAGCCTATTTGAACATAGAGATGGCAATCATTCGAAAAGTATTTTTGGATACTGGATAGCCTATAATTTTTTTTCTTCCTATGCCCTACTGACAACATCTGCAAGGCTAAAAATATATATTGGCCATTCTAAATATATTTCGAATGAATGTCACTTGATTCTAAGCATATTTATATGGAATGTATGGAGGAATGTATGTTTTTCCATAGGCCCCAGGGGTTAAATTAAATATAAAAATAATAACAGAGAAATGTAAAAAAAAAAAAAAATAATAAATAAACATTTTGCAGAGAGTTGCCTACTGATGTGAGTCTATCCAGGGAAAAAATAAATCCAGAATAGAAAAAAAACCCATAATGTATTGCAATGCGCTCAAGTTGTGCCAAAGGATGACGCGACGGAGGTTGGGTCTAAAAGCGCACACTGTACGTGAGGTGCAAGTGAACTGATGGGTGACTTCATGTAGCACCGGCATTCACCGAGCAAGACCGTGGGAGAGAGAGAGAGAGAGAGAGAGAGAGAGAGAGAGCGAGAGAGAGAGAGAGAGAGAGAGAGAGAGAGAGAGAGAGAGAGAGAGAGGGTTGTGTGGCAGCCTGTTGGCAATAGAAAATGATCAATCCTGAACCAAGTGGGAGGGTCACTTGATAACGTCTCATCTTTAGCGATTAACGGAGAGATGCCCGCTGCCGTCCAGATGACTTCGTGTGCGTAGCGGCTGCGCTTAGAATAAACTGCAATTTCTACCGGTGTATCTGGAATACACACACACACACACACACACACACACACGCTGGCATCTACACCGACTGACTGAGTGAGACGCGGGACGTATCGCCAAATCCCAGGGAGAGGAAGAGGATCTGCGCTGCTCATGAATGAGTCTCCTCTTATTTCAAGGTGAGTAATCCATCCTGTATTAGTAACTGAGCGGTGGCCGCTGTTGCAGCCCGCCGGTGTGCCGCGCGGACAAAGTTGGGCTTACTTTGCGCGCCTCGGACGCAGCGCGGAAGACGTGTGCGTTCAGTGAAATGGTGCACTCTTCTTCCATCATATATCATTTACCGTGAAATATTTGGGAACGAGACATATTGTGAAATAAGTACTATAACTGATCGGATTTTTTTTTTTTATCTTATTGGTCTATTGCTGTGTCTTTGCTGGCCAGCTGGACAATAGCCAACAGATGTGGATTGACAGTGCGAGTGTATATGCTTCAGCTTCACGATTCTTCAGTAGCCAGCAGATTTACAGCGCATCAGACAGAAGGTAGACGCAGCACTGCATTAGCTCTGCTCCAAATCATTGCATTATCAGTAGGAGAATTTTCACACTACTTCAGACAAAGCCTGCTGCACATTATTTAGAGCCTAGCTTGTGCAGATTTTGTTTTTTCCCCAGAACTCAGGGAAAGCATGCAGGAAGCTGCTCACCCACATGGATTATTCTGGGCAGTGTATCTGATAGTTGGTCATGAGAATACCAAAGTAAAGCTTTTCGCCTGGAGATAGTTAATCCTCCATCGCTGCCCTGCTCCTGCCTGCTGCCTGCTGCCTCCTGCAACCCGAGCCCATGCAGCCCTTGGCAGCCTGGGGAGAGCAGAAGCCACTGGGCCAGTGATAAGGCTGGGCATAAGCTGAGATGGAGCCTGAGCCTGAAAGAACTAAAGCACACACAGCTGTACCAGTGCCAACCTCAACAATGCTGTTGACCAAGTGCATCTTTGTTCAAGGCTGTCTGTTGTGTGTGTGTGTGTGTGTGTGTGTGTGTGGGTGGGGGTGGTGGTGGTGGGTGGAGGGTTGTTGGATTCACGGCTCTTTGACTCTCACCCCTCATGCAAACCAGATGAACCCTCTTCTCTCTGTGTGCTCTTTCTGGTCCGGCTTATCTTGCTGGCCAGTTGGACTAGCTTTTATTCTCCTGGCCCTCCAGAGTGGGTAAAGCCTCTCACAGAGAGGGAGAGGGAGAGAGAGAAAGATTGGCTTCTCTCTCGGAGTGCTCATGCCAGTCAGCCGGTCCGGCACTTTATCAGTTGCCTGCTAATTTTAGAATTTAAATGAGTCTCCATATTAGTTCTGTCTCTCTTTTTATTGCTGTATTTGACAGCGTTAAATGAAACTGAGGTTTTGGTTGCGATGATTGCTGTTCATCTATTTGGTGGTGCTTAGTGAGTTGGTGGTAAACCAATCTAAACTCAGAGTATACCCATCATTTTTAAGCTCATAACTTAATAGTAGCCTATTTATTCCACAACATAGAGTCAGACTGATGCACAGTAGGTTATGCGGAAACAGAACATGTCCAAGAAAATGAAACATACATTTTTGTTTGTTTGTTCATTGATGGCTGTTTGCTTTATGCCGTTTTTCTCACTGCATCACTTTTTGTGTTGGTAGTTTTGAATGTAGGTGGATTGCTGGTAAAACTGCATTATTTTGCAGTCTTGTGACCCTGAAGGCGGTGTGTGAGCAGTGCAGGTGAAGTAATTTAGAACATCTGTCTCTGTCATTCTCACCCACAAGCCATGAGTTAAGTGTTATCTCAGACTCCTACAGAGATTAATGAGCTATACATTTTGGGAAAAAAAGAAGGAAAAAAAAGAGAAATAAAATCACATCCCGCAAAAAAACTGTGTTTGATTTGAGTCACCACGCCGGCTCAATCTGTGACATTGATTTCGCCGTGATTTGAATATCACTGAGTGCAATGTGGGTCAGCAGCAAGGCAACGCGCAGCAGTTGCAGTACTACGTCAGGCGAATTAGTGTATGTAAGACAATTACACGGTGTGTGAGTGCACAGCAGCTCACTGCTACTACCCATTGCTGGAGACTCCCCCCCCCCTTCACCACCCCCCTCACCCCGTTGCCCACGGAGACGCTGATTAAACACGACTGCTCAGATGCTACAGCCTGAGGAAGAAGGAGGGCCCCCAGTGTGTGTATTGTGTGTGCGTGTGTGTATGCGCGTATACGCTTGTATACATGTGTGTGTATGTGCTAATGTGTGTGCATTTACTAGTGTGTGTGTCTGAGTGTGTGTGTGTGTGTGTGTTTGCATAGGAGAGAGCGAGAAAGAGAGAGGAAGAGAATCAAACGGTGAAACAGACCGACAGAGAGAGTGAGAGAGAGAGAGAGAGCGAGAGAGAGAGAGAGAACAAAATCCTCCAAATTAACAAACACGGCCGATAGCTGTCATCCTCCCTCTCCTCCCTCTCCTCCCTCTCCTCCCTCTCTCCTCTCTCTCTCCCCCGTCCCCTTGTCGATCCTCAGTCACCTGCTTATTTCACTGTGTGATCCAGGCCTGGAGGGAGGAGGAGATACAGGTAGCTGAGGTGGAGAGAAGGAGAAAGAGACGGGGAGAGTGAGAGAGAGAAAGAGAGAGAAAGAGGGAGAGAGGAGTGTAAGAGGTGGAAAGAGAGAGGGACGCAGGGAGGTAGAGAGAGAGAAAAAGGGAGACAGGAGTGTAATAGGTGGAAACAGAGAGAGAGGGAGATAGAGAGAGAGAGAGAGAGAGAAATAGAGATGGGATTAGACAGAGAAAAATAGAGAGAGAGAGAGAGAGAGAGAGAGAGAGAGGTATCGGGAAGTGTGTGGGAGGAGAGGTACAGGTGGAAGCGTGCCGCTCACCTGCCAGATGGCTGCTTTGGCAGTACTCAGCATGCAGTGATGGCTGCCTTGCAATATGGCATATCGCCTCCAGATTGTCAACACCATTGTTGATACAAGCAGTGCAATAACTTTGCTGATGTGTGTTTTGCATGATTTTCTCTGGCACTGGTGTGTGGCAGGGTGTAAGCAGGCAGCGTATGGTCACCGACAATGTGGGAAGCTATGGACATGATGACTTTTGAATAAGACTGTGTCAAGTGTGGCTACTGGTACCATTTAAAGTGATGTTGAACTTTGGCAGTACCTTGGGTTGTGTAGCTTCCTGGCCATGATATAACCCCAAACTCGCCAATTCTCTGTTATCTGTTGCTCCGGTGCTCCGGTAGAGGAGACCTGTTTCGCCATACAATGGCAGTGAATAGAGAGAGAAAAGAACCGCAATTCTCCAATCGTCTCTCACGGAGCATCGGAGCAACAGATAACAGAGAATCGCTAATTTGGGGGTTATATCATGGCCCAAATTTTTTTTTTCATATTTTTATTTCAAAATCCCACTACTTTTACTTTCTGGAAAATGGCATATTTTTAGTGGTTACTTCATGGCGTATCAGTTGGTGTATATAACAATTTCAATCAATCAATTGTAAGTAAGTACATCTTTCTATAATTAACTTTTGAACAGCCCCTCCCCACATTATATCCAGCTTCAACACCATCCAGATGCTGTTTCCTTGTGACTTGGATGACAGATACTTTGAAGATGTGTGAAATCCACAGTCTGGCAAACAAACACCACACTGAACCAAGCACCAAGGTTGTTTTCTCAGAGAAAGTAAGGTATCAATTCTGCCATAAATGCCCAAATGTGGTCGCTCAGCGGGAAAGTCTGCAAGATGGCTCCCCATCAGGTTAACCCACTACATGTCCCGGAAGCCCACAGCACCTGGACTACATCTGAGGCTTCTGTATAGTGATCAGCCCTTGGCAGCCACAAACCAGGTGGGACTGGACTTGCTTAATAGACTTGGAGAATTAGTTTTTCATTTGAGAATCAAGTCCTAGCAAGACGGAGAGATTATAGTGATGAGAAATGGCCTCTGCTGTGTATTTGCCTGTAATTCCTTACTGTTTGCCCCTATATGTGCTATTTCTGAAGACTTGGAGAATTGGTTTTTCATTTGTGAATCAAGTCCTAGCAAGATGGAGACATTATAGCGATGAGAAATGCCCTCTGCTGTGTATTTGCATGTAATTCTTTACTGTTTTTGCCCCTGTATGTGCCATTTCTGAAGGCGCTGCTGTAAAAGAATGAATTTGATGAGGGAAAAGTCTGCCTTCCATTTGCCTTCAAGTCACTTTCTATTTGAGTGGAATTCACCTGTTTCTGCAGTCCTGGTAGACCTCTGGCCCACTGGGGTGCCGTACTTTTAACCAGGCTATTTCTATTTCCGATTACTGTGGAAATTTCTATGCATCTGTCCCCAAATCGTTGTCAGTGACTTAGGAATAGGGATAGAGTTTCAAAGTAGGTTAGAATTAGGGACAAGCCAGACTGGGCAGGCCATGGAGACAGACTGAGATAATCTGGGCAGATGCTTGTATTTGTGCAGCTTTTGGGTGAATTGCCACCAAAGGCCTTATTTGCACTGCGGATTAACTGTTAAATGGGTGCTGGAGCAGCAGATACTTAGAGGGAAAGTTAGAGAATAGTAGAACATGCACTGTCTCTCCTCCTCTTTCCTGTTTCTTTCTCTCTCGCTCACTGTCTATCGCTCTCTCTTCTTCGCTCACAGTGATTTGTCAGCAGTGAAGGTAGCAGCTGTTCCTTTTGCATTGTAATTTCTTTGATCATAATTATTTGTGCCAGCTACCTCCAACCTTGGCATCCTCCGCCCCACTAAGCCATATGGGCAAAGAGGGAGGAAGCTGAGGAAACATACAGGCTTCTTTGGAATCAGTTGTTTGATTTGTGTGTGCGATGATGTGGGAATTACGGACATATGTGCTTCGCAGCTTCATATGGATGCTCTGCGTCACTGTATGTGATTATTTCCCCCCCTGTTGATACGCTCAGCGGAGCCTTTTCTCTGCCATGCAGACAACACTGGACATATAATGTATTTCTACGTCTAAGCTATGAATGATTTATGCAGACAAAGCAATATAAGCCCTGCGCATCTGTAACTGAATCAGTCTGAGCAGAAGATAGTTTTGTTCTGCAGAGAGAGCAATGTCAACTCCTGGATATCAGAGGCTATTTAAAAAAAACAAAAGAACTGAAGATGGGAGCAGACAGTGTATTTACAGCAAAGCACAGAGGCTGTATAACAAGCTGGTAGTCACGGAGAAAAATGGGTAAGAGAGAGAGAGAGAGAGAGAGAGAAAGAGAGGTCTCACAGTACAGGAAACCCAACTGGAGAACTGTTCTGTACTCCTCTCCCGGCCCATATCAGAGACTAGAGCTCACATTTCTCCAGCCTCATTCCCTATTCCCTTCAGCTGTACTGTCCACTCCAGGCTTTGCTCCGACTCCTGTCTGCACCCCTTGTTCTTCTTCTCGTCACTTAAGCGGCGTGGAGGATGAGGGGCGCCGGGCGGCCGATAGCGCCGCAGCTCGCTCGCGCACGTGCTCTGCGGCTCCGCAGCAACGCAGCCACGCTCTGTCTTCTTCTGTGGCCGCTGAATTATAGAAGACCTGCTATTGCACTCAGGCTGCATGGGTTTTCATCAGAGCGCTGGAGGTCACTTTGACTTTCCCCTCTGTGCTCATCATATATGCAACGCGAGGGCTACAGGAGTTGAGAGGAGCCTGCTTGAGGTCACCATTAACCAGGAAAGACCGACAATGAGATTTATGGAAGAGGAGACAGCGCTGAGAGGAGGGAAGGGAGGAGAAAGGCATGCATGGATAAATCTGACTGTGGCGGCGGTGCCCTTCATCCGGTCCCTGCTCTTAACAGCAATTTCAGCTATAGTACTGTATCTGCATGTTTAATGCATATGCTCTGAGATAATGGCGAGCATTGCGGAGGAGGCCGCCGATTGTGTTGCGGCGATGTGTTTGAATTGGTCCCCCATCTCACATTTGCCTGTGCCCAGGTCCCTCGCAGCGTCCTGTGGTTGTTAAGAGCAGAGCGTGTTGGGATGACATACTGCTGTTTTACTGTTCCCCGCAGACATCCTCCGCTACTCCACCATCAAGATTAGTGGTTGGCTTGAGAGTCCTAAAGCCTACAATTGAATTGACCAACTAAACAACAAGTATGGAAAAAAGGCAATTAGATTTCCTTTTTGTTAATATTACATCATGCGGTAACGCTGTGTGCCAGAGGAGCTGCCAGCCTGAAAGAATTTCATTTACTGTATATTGGTTTCAGTGGAGAATTTTAGCATCGCAGTTTTAGTATCGTTAATCTAAATAGTGTTTCCGAGGCCTTTCTCCCTCACTAAGAAACATTTCTGCTGTTTGAATCTAAAATGTGGAACATTATGATGAAAATTAACCACAGGCCAACTGTCACAAAAAAAAAAAAAACACTGTGTGGTATCAGAGTGAAGATATCCTGTGGGTATCTGCAGTACGAGCATCCATGCTACACATTATGCCTTTTAAGGCCTGAATGTGTGTTTCAGTGAAGGGGCCCGTCGCCCTGGGCTGCCCCTCCGCAGCGCAGCCACAGATAAAACACGCTGGACTGATCACAAAACATTGCTTTCCTAATAAACCCCACCGGTCCCTTGTGATTCAATATGACATTCATTTAAAAGTCATCGTTAATAAAGACGGCATTTTCATGTCCTAATTCCCCTACCCATCACTGTAGGTACCAGCGACAGCCCCTGGCTCTGGCTTGCTGGCTCCCTCCTCCCTCCTGTCTTTGCCACGTTTGACCTACTTCTGTCTCCACAACATTGTAAACAGATCTACTAATTGCCTTCATTTATTCATTTGGAAGTCAAGTTCTGTTGCGGCTGGCGCCCTCCCAGCTCATTCATGTGTAATGCGTACAATGCTTGCCCTCCCCCCGATGACTCGTCCGTGTGGATTTGCAGCAAACCCCAGACAAAGGTATCCCATCAGGCCATGCGATTTTGCCACGCTTAGATACTGTAAGTGCAAGCATCAGGGTCACATTGTGCAGACTTCATAATGACACTACAGTATACCAAAAAGTGCAACACAGCACAGCGTTGCAGCCGAGATCTTAAATCATTTCTGAGAACAAACTTCATAAAATGACATTCAGCTTCCATCAAGAGTGCAATTAAATCTCCTGCTACCTTTAAATCCCTTATTTTGAAGAGCGTTTCTGCCCAGCTGTCCTGTGATCATGAGGACAGAAGCTCTGTTATGACTATTGTATTTCAGACACTGTTCCGCCCCCATGGTCCCATACTGTTATTGCTTTTGTCCAGCCTTATAAATCTAGGCCACAAAAAAAAGCAAATGTTTTTATCACTTCTGATGCGAGTGACACGACTCCCATTGTTGACTAAGTGTGAGAACAGAGATTTCTCTTGTAACCTTTAGAAAGATCGTGTCACAGTCTGTTGACTATGTTCCCAATCCCACACATCTCTATAAGCCAAGACCTAAAGAAGATACACTTGAACAGCATGCTATTCATGGAAAACCTGTCTTTATTTGTGGGAAAAAAAGATATTGAGCCATATTGTTGGTGTTGGATAGAAACCTTGCATCTTCAAAAATATGAACGTTTCAGGAACTAAGAAAAGCAAACCTGTTTTTAACTTGATGACAATATATTTTTGACATTATCCAATGGGTTTTGAAAGGGTTTCATAAGGCCAAGAGTTCCCAACCCATGTAATCTTTCAATTGAAACCAATTGGAGTTAAGAGGTTTTCATACAACAACAGCGATATGAATTGCATCAGTTCTTTTGAATTGAAGCTTTTTTGCTCTTAATGCCTGGAACAAACTTGTCAAATTTACCACCAGCAACATGAATGCTGGCCTGTCCGTTATTCACCGGGTCTTCAAGCAGACAAAGCACAGGTTCATACTATCAAACTTGAGCAAGCAGTGAAAATGATGCAGATGGACAGCATAACAAGGAAATATCTCCTATGAACATTTTACTTCATCTCTGATGGCAGATGGGTCAAACAAACAAAGCAAAAAAAAAAACCTAACCATCCCTGCTGTCCCATGAATCATGCCTAATAGGACACTACCGAAGCTATGACAGCATCTCACCCCGATAAAAGCTGAACCCAAAGGATGGATTTGGTTCCGCTGATCTCGATCCAGGTCAAGGGGTCGTGTTTGTAGAAGGCAAGAGGCTGGCTTCTCCCTCCTCTGCCCTGTGATTGGTGCCCGCTGAGAGCTCATGTCCCCAGAGGCCCCAGCAAACCATGTTCCTGTGTGTGAGTGTGAATGAGTCACGTCTGGGCAGGAGCGTGTCTGAGTGGCGAGGCGGAGAATTCAGCAGGGAGGACTGCGCAGGGCGAAGAGCTGTCTCTATAATCCAGGGTAAACACTGAGCAGCATGACTGCACGGCTCAGACGTGACCAAAGCCGGCAGAACAGAAATGGATGGAGCGATGAGGCTGCTGCTTGCCTGCGTGCCTGCCCGGCGCCGTTTGCTACCAGTAGCACTTCCTATATATATATATATATATGTAGATATATATATATATATATATATGTTGTTTGTTTTTTTCTCCCCGACGCTGTAATTCTCCAGAGGGCCTGGCTGGAGACTCTCAGCGCAGAATTAACCTCTGGGTGGCACTATTGGTATCTGTGGGTAACGTCATGCTAGGCTCAAGCCTGGCCTGGCAAAACTCATTTTGTCTGGTATTAGCTTTCACTCACTATGGTTTTCAAGAGTGTGGTCCTCTGTGTTCCTATTTCATGTTGACACAAGGACAATGCATGAGGCCCTGATAAGTTTATAATGCAGATTACATCAAAAGGTCATAACCTGGAAGTTTGTTGTGTGATTTATAGCGGGGCGAATGGATTTTTTTGAAAACCACTTGGTATGGCAACTCATTGGTGTCTGTTGATGTGGTAAACTAGAAGCTTAAAGTTACAATGAAGTGAAAAATTACTTTTTAACCCTGTTAGCTAATTCTCCATACCATAAAGTATGGAGAACTTCATTGCATATTAGTAGGTGTACATAAAAATTCCAACCAGTAATACCATCACAAAATTTCCATCAAATAAAACCTGCAACTTCACAACTTTCAAAGTGAAACATAGTACGGCGGAGCGTTTTTTGGGTGTTGACCCCCCAAAAACCCTGTGTCCTTTTTCCATGGCTGGAATTTATTCATTTGGCAGAATCAGTTACTTGTGCAAAGCACTGAGTCACTCATGTCTGTTATGGTCCAACCCGCCCACTTTTGAACAGTCCTTCCCCGCACTATGTCCCGTTCCAACATCCTGTCTCAAATGGAAATACATCAAATTACAGAAGCAGGACAGTATGAGATAGATTGATACATCGAAATGCCGTTTCCTTGTGACTTAAAGAAAGGTTTACACTCCACAGGGAATAAAGATAATTTTGACCATTGGTTTGGGCCACTTTTTAATGTAATTTGCTTTGCACATGTGCACAAGTGTTGCCAGATTACCTTGAAGGCCTTCATAAAACAGAAGCACCATTGCTCTCTGTGAAATATTTTAAAATGCCCGAACACTCTTCATTCATAATGTTTTACATAAAAAGACAAATTATAGAACATGCTGGTTAGAAACTCGTTCAGGGACACATCAGTTTACAAAGCAGATGATGTGAGGGATTTTGAGAAGGAAATCGTTGGAGACGATTTTGCCCAAATAAAGAAGCTGTACATCTTAGAGCCAACATCGCCTGCCAAATCTCCGGCTTCCTAGAACTAATAACAGCAAACACAGTTTTTGTGGCCAGTCGGGGAAAAAACGGTCAAGAGAAGAGAAGGCAGCCTCGCATTTCATCTAACATTTAAAACAGAAATGCAGTATGAGATAGATTGATACATGTATTGAAAAGTAGGGTAAATAAAGAAAATCAGATTTCAGGTTTAACGCAGTGATACGGTGCATGATAGATTAGTCTTCGGTGGTCAATTACAGGGAGACTTGCTCACACTGAGCCTGCCAAATTGACCAGAGTAGGTCGAGACACTCCAGTGACTTCTCCCCCGGTGTGAGCATGGCAGGGACAGATGGACAGGAGATGCTGGAGTGGAGCTGGAGTTAACCCAGCCAGCTCAGTGTCGGTCCATCCGCTCCATCCCTGGCTCCCGCTCAACTCTGCCGGACGTCCTGTTAGCCGGCCAATAGAGAGCACCCACCGCATCATGGCTCCCGCATTAGGATCTGACATGGCTGTCTTCATTTAACCTTTACTTATACCAGGAAGTCTCACTGAGAAAACACCCTGTTTACATTAGCTCTAGCCAAACAGGCAGTTGCCTCTGAGCTGAAGCCTTCTAGCTTGGCAGATACCGTGGACGTTGAGAGGCATTTCACTGAGGGGCTGAATGATTTTTAAAAAGGGGGTTTTGAAGAGTGGCAGAGGGGTTAGAGAGCTGCTGGTGTGGCAACAGAGAGGACAGAGGGGGGAGATGGGATGGAGGCTTCACAGCCTCAGAGAGAGCCAGCTTGGATAAGCCTTCAGAGCTGGGGGAAACACAGACGAAGTGAACAAGTGCAGACAGATGTAGGTTTCCTAATTTACTGTCCTTTCCCTTGTGCTTGACAGTTTTATTACTTCAGTAATGGACCAGGATGAAGTAACTGCATGTATGAAGCCACCTCATCTATGATCAGTGCCTACACTAAATTATACACTGCCATTTTTATTCTCTTAGACAATCCAGGTTTGGTGTCAAATTGCCTTATCTCACCTCGTGTGCATGAGAAACAGACTGCATCAGACCAAAGCATACAGCACATAATAGTTATTAGAAGGAAAAAAAAACCAAGTAAACACAACATATATTATTTGTGTTTAATACATCACATCCTTTGGCCTTTGTCAAATTCATCCATCCTTCAGTCCATCCAGCCTTCAAGGGACATTGTTTGTCCCCTGCTAGAAATATCTACATAAAATATGCTAATGAAATTAAATGGGGAAGTGTGAGGGTTGATGCTGCCTGGCTCTGAATCTCTAATGACTCCCTGCCATCCTTGGAAAAAGCCTGATTAATTTAGGAATGTCGGCCGCAGTGGAGAGTGATTAATTCCTCCTGGATTCAACCATTTAAAAGAACAAGAGGGAGGGGAGAAAGGAAAACAGTGAGCCCAAAATATGGAGGCATAATTAATACATTTGGATCATTTAATTAGCCACCCAAACAGAGGGTAGGCACAGGCACTGTGTGTCACTGCTTTGTTCAAGTAATGGGCCACAGTTAGTTTTCCCGTACATAGAGGCAAATATAATGAGCTCCCCTGCAGACTGGGGGAACATTGGACCTTCTCTCGGCTACTAAAGATGGGGAGACAGTTTGAACAAATGATTACTTGTTTCTTTGATGTCTCATGTGTCTGACTAAGCAGAGATGGAGAAAAGCAAGCACATATACTTCTAGGTTTTATTTGAAGCATCTAATGATACCCTGAAAGCACTTTTTCACTTTCAAAAGAATCAGACATCTTCTCAGTCTAAAGCTAAAACTATCTCTCTTTTCTTTCAGAATGATGTGAAGATCACTGAAGAGGGAACAGACCACACTTCAGCCCATCTTCTTCAGGACAATCCTGCTCCATTGGTGAAATCCAATCCCAGGTGTTTTGTCTGACCTCTGTATTTTTCGGAGCCCTATGGGGATGGGAACGT
Organism: Centroberyx gerrardi; assembly: GCF_048128805.1. Lineage (NCBI taxonomy): Eukaryota > Metazoa > Chordata > Actinopteri > Beryciformes > Berycidae > Centroberyx > Centroberyx gerrardi. The sequence goes on from NC_136001.1 coordinate 11,118,006, forward strand.
GCTTGGATAAGGGATGGACTTACTGTGGCCTCACTAAAGGTCACGGTCCTCTAAAGGTCATGCCATGGCCGCTGGCACTGTGGCTATTGACTCTAATCTCTGTGAATCAAAAGACGACTGTCGGACAGTCCCTGAGCACCTTCCAGTCAGAGAGGAGGGAGTGGTCTCTAAACCATCTGACCGTGCACCAGTCCACTGGGGCGCTGTACATCGGAGCGGTCAACCGGATCTACAAGCTGTCGGCCAACCTCACCCTCCTGGTGTCTCACGATACGGGGCCGGAGTACGACAACAAGGCCTGCTACCCTCCTCTGATCGTCCAGCCCTGCTCTGAACCTCTAGCCTCCACCGACAACGTCAACAAACTCCTGCTCATCGACTACTCCCACAACCGGCTGCTGGCCTGCGGCAGCCTCTACCAGGGCGTCTGCAAGCTGATGAGGCTGGATGACCTGTTCATCCTGGTGGAGCCCACGCATAAGAAAGAGCACTACCTGTCCAGCGACAACCAGACGGGGACGATGTTTGGGGTCGTCGTGCCCTCGCAGGGCCAGGATGCCACTCTGTACATCGGCACGGCTGTTGGCGGCAAGCAGGACTACTTCCCGACCATCTCCAGCCGCAAGCTGCCCCGTGACCCAGAATCCTCTGCGATGCTGGACTACGAGCTCCACACTGACTTTGTTTCCTCTCTCATCAAAATCCCTTCAGACACGTTGGCCCTTGTCCCACGCTTTGACATCTACTACATCTACGGCTTCGCCAGCGGCGGCTTCGTCTACTTCATGACCGTGCAGCCGGAGACGCCGGAGAACGGGATGCCTGCTGGCAGCTCCCCCGGCGACCTGTTTTACACTTCTCGCATCATTCGCCTCTGTAAAGGTGACAAGAAGTTCCACTCCTACGTGTCACTTCCCGTGGGGTGCGTGCACAGAGGCGAGGAGTACCGTCTGCTGCAGGCGGCGTACCTGTCCAAGGCTGGCAGAGTTCTGGCCAAGTCCCTCAACATCAGCGCCCAGGACGATGTGCTCTTTGCCGTCTTCTCCAAGGGACAGAAACAGTACCACGACCCTCCGGATCATTCTGCTCTCTGCGTCTTCACCATCCAAGACATCAACACCCGCATCAAGGAGCGCCTGCAGTCCTGCTACCAGGGAGAGGGGAACCTGGAGCTGCACTGGCTGCTGGGAAAGGATGTGCAGTGCACCAAGGCGGTAGGTGTGCTTTAGAAAGAGAGAGAGAGAGAAACTCACATCATCATCACTGGTGGCCCCTCTGATGTAGCCTCACGCACACCTAAACACACACACGTACGCACGCACATTTAGACAAACTATGAAATCCACAGGGTGGCGAGCAGCATTGATTTAGATTTACTGTAGGTTGGCTCTTTGATTATTCTACAGCCACGATTACAGCCTAAATAGCTGATAGGCAGGCAGCCAGAGCCGCGCTGAAGACACCATTCAGGTTTTCAGGATCCCGTGAGAGCAGAAGAGCTGGAGGAGATTAATTCTACAATGCTAATCAGAGGAGTTTTGTATGCAGCTTTGATTTCATTCAGGGGTTTGGGCGCTGACTCCCTCCCTCCCCTCCTCCCTCCCTTCTCTCTCTCTCTCTCTCCCCCTCTCATTCCCTCTATTCTTGTCGCTGTCAGCAGTATTTGAACCCTCTGAGACCTGTTCTTGATCTTGAGAAGAGGGCTTTCTCGTAAAAGTCCAAGTCTGTGCCTCCGTGAAAGCTATAATTCAGCATAATGAGTGGCTTTCATGAAAACAAGTTGAAAGCGAGTCATGAAAACAATGATATTCATCACATCTTTCACTCTAGTGGTTCCCAACATCCACTTTGATTCCACCATGCGATCAAACAAATAAGATGTAATGTTATTCACAAAAAGATTTCAGTGACATAGAGATACATAATAATTAAATAATTCATTCTTACTGCTCAGTTAACCAAAGGGTTTTATATCTAAAATGGGACTGTTAATGAAATAACGGTTCAATCCTGTTACGATGTCATTAGATCTTGTATTTTTTGTTAGTACGGTAATTACATTACTCAGTGAAAGATCTACAAAATGTCAAGTGTTTTACAGGATTTTATTCCCTGAATGTACATTTACATCTTTATTGTTGGCAGTTAGCTGATTTTCTTATTCAGAGCGACTTGAAGTTCAACACTAAAATCAGCTGAAACTGGCACCGATAATAAGGAATGCAAGGGTTAGAACAAATATTCAAATAACAAATATTTATGTGTAGCTGGAACATTTATGTCCAATAGAGAAGTGGTGAGTAATAACCCACTAGCTAGACAGAAAAAAAGTCTATTTATTTTTATTTTTTCTATTAAAAGACTTCACTTCAGTTCACTTCACTGATTGTCACATACAGTAAAGCTATGTTCAGGCATATCACTTAGCGTAAAAGAAAGCGCAGCAGGACCTATAAGTGCAGGATGTGAAAGAACAAATAAGTTGCCCTAAAAAGAGAGATTTATATACTGAGTGACAGGCAATTAGCAGAGGTTTGAGGTGGGCTATAGTAGATGTAACAGGACTGCTAAGCATGCCGCTCTCTTTGATGCTTAATCAAAACCTGACATCTCTTGTGCTGCGTGTTTGTGTGATGTCAGATCAAGCAATCTAAAAATCACAGAAACTGGCGCAAAATACACAGCTTTTCTCGTGTTTGCCATGAGCAATTAGTCTGCTCCGCAAAATGCACACGCTCCGAGGCTTGTTGATAAATGGAGCGGCCCAAAACCTTTTGAAGTAACCGTTTTTAACCCTGAAAATCGCGCACGTAATGCATGTTAGGCTTTACAGAAGTCAGTTTGAGTTCTCCTCCTCTCTTCGCATGTGTCTACAGTGATCTCATTCATTTCTCCGGCTCCCACTTTCCCTCTCCCTCTCTCTGCTTGCCCCCGTCGCCCCTCCTTGTGTCTGTCATCCTCACTCCTCCTTCCTTTCACTCTCTCCCCCTTCTCCATCCCCTCCTTCCTTTCACCTATTCTCCTTTTATTTTCTTCTCTTCCTCACAACCCCTCTCTTCTAACCACTCAGAAAAAAAACCCCTCTCTGCCTTCTCGTTCTTAATCTGTTCTCAATCTTCACCCCAACACCCATCCCTCCCTCCCTCTCTCCACGCAGCCTGTTCCCATCGATGATCACTTCTGTGGCCTGGATATCAACCAGCCCCTGGGGGGTTCCCAGCTGGTGTCGGGCCTGACCGTGTACACCGAGACCAGGGACAGGCTGACCTCCGTCACCTCGTACGTCTACAATGGACACAGCGTGGCCTTCCTGGGCACCAGGAGCGGACGGCTGAAGAAGGTGAGAGCAGCAGTACACTGACAGACACCGGGGAGCAAGGTGGACATTGCTCTGCCTAACTTTTCACACTTGACTGTAATAGACACGCAGGGGCCATCTGGGTACTTGCGGGGTATTGCTAACTCGCTAGTGATGCTACGAGGCTCTCTTAAAGGAAAAGGAAAAAATCCCCCCTCAGATACACTGTTAGATATCAGTAATTTGTGATGGTCAGTGCATTCCAGGAGTGTTGTAATCTACTTTCTTGGTGTTCCCACTTTCCCTCATCCTGCCTCGTCTACTCCTACTTCAGTTAGTGATTTCCTACGTTTCCTAGAATGACTTTCAGCATCCCCCAGAGAGCGAGCCTGAATTTGCTGCATTCAGCTGTGGGTTTATGTGTAGGTGGAGAGAATGATAGCAATAGTGATAGTAATAGTAAAGGCAAGAAAGCAAGAATTTTTCCAGTTGAGAAAAAGTGAGAGTCATGACCCTTACTCAAACACAACATGTCTTCTGGCTGCATTGCATTATGGTCTATCGGGGCTACTGTCAGAGAAATTGGTATCTCTGCCTCTTCTACAATGGATTTCTCCCTGTGTGATTGTTGAACATGGGTGCAAAATGGTGAGTCTAGAAAGAAGCTCTTGCTCTTTGATTCTGGGGACTGACACTGAAACCTGACGTTTACTGTTGATGTTTTAGATCGCTGAAACATTTTCTCCTGTCAAACTCCATTGTAGGTGCGCTGGAAATGTCTGGACGTGACGCCACGTTGTTTACGTTTGCTGTTTTATCCACGAGAATAAGAGTAATACACCACAAAGTTAGATCGCCAATTAGCTGTTTTTATGTACCGGCAACATGGCACATAACGCATTAATGTGCGTTTAATGCATTAACACTAATTAAAGCATTAATTATCTTAATTAATGATCTCATTAACATAACTGGTTTTGTTTAATACATCAAGGTAATTATGGCGGGACATTAGGCAGCTCACTTGCCTCTTGTTTAACAATGTTAAAGTGTTTTAGGGTGGATTTTCCTTTTAATGGCTGTTACCATTACAAAATTCTTAGACTTAACTCAATATGTAGAAGTCAGGCGGATCCTGGCAGACAGACATGGTTATTTTACTGAATTGATGATCAAAAATAAATGGTTTGAACATGGGATCTATAGGATTGTGTAACCAACTCACATTTTTCCTATTTAATGTTTTCTTTCATTTATTTGTCTGGCCGCTATAGGCTTCTTTACACCAGGCCCACAGACATAGGTTGACCTCTTTCTAAGACGTTCATGAAGTTGATTTAACCCCTTGTCCATCATGTTTCATTTCAACGCATACCGTAATGATATATTATAATCAAGTTCCTATAAGGCTCGTTCTTTGATCTAACTGGATTGACTTAGTAGCACCGGAGGGTCTGCTTACTGCACAGTCTTACAGTATGCAACAGACTGAGGAAATGTGTGAGAGGACTGTTGTGACACTAGCCTGGGGGCCTCAGTCTTATGAGGAGCAATCTGTCTGACACTCACACACACACACACACACACACACACACACACATACACACACACACGCACACACACACATACACACACACACACACACACAGGGCCAGACTGGGAGCGCAGATAGCATCACTGGAGCTGCTCCACTGGATGAGCCATCGGGGAACAGACAAGATAGCCTGGGTGAGACAGAGAGAGACGGGGGGGAGAGAGAGAGAGGGAGAGAGAGAGAGACCGAGAGAGACAGACAGAGAGAGACAGAGATAGATAGAGAGAGATAGAGAGAGTAGAGAGAGAGAGAAAAAGAGAGAGACATGCACAGAGATATACAGAGAGAAAGAGAGGGGAAGAGACAGAGCTAGAGAGACAGTAACAGAGAGAGAGAGAGAGAGAGAGAGAAAGAGATGCACAGAGAGACATACAGAGACATAAGGACAGAAAGAGACAGGGGAATAGACAGAAAGAGAGAGAGCGAGAGAGAGACTGAGACAGATGTAGAGAGTGAGAGAAAGAGAGAGAGAGACTGAGACCTGAGACAGAGGTAGAGGGAGAGAGAGAGAGAGAGAGAGAGAGACATCACAGAGACAGACAGAGGTAGAGAGACAGAAAGAGACATACATAGAGAGAGAGAGAGAGAGAGAGAGAGAGTGGCAGAGAATATAGTTTTGTATGTGTTGGAGAAGTGAGCAGTGAGTTCGGGTAAGGAGAGTGTGAAATCCATCATTACTGGTGCAGGCGCTGCGCGGGTAAAAGGGCAGAGTTTGTCATTACATTGACAGAATGTACGGGCATGATTCAGACTCCTGGGAGCCCCCGAGGAGCAGAGGGTCACGTCTCCAATCCTATTCCATCACCCCAAATGGACAGGCTGAGTGGAAATGGGGCATGACAATAAATGCCATCAGCAGATCACTCAGGCAGCGAGGCCATTGCAAAGGTCAGGCCTGCCACAGGAAGGGCGTAGCCGGGGTGAAAGGTCAGAGGGATAACCAACAGTCTCACGGTCCAGGGCTCCACGCGGCATATGGATGTGTCCGTCGTCGTCCTTCAATTAGGCTACTCCCGTTCCCGATATAACAGGACCTTTCCATCATCGTATCTGTCACGGTTTTGGTGCCTAAGGTGGCTGATTTTAATTGAGTAGCGCGACCCTACGGCTGCCACGAGCTTGTACAAAATATCAGGGACACTTATTCTTTTCATGAAGTACATGAGGTGGTGATGAGGTGAATCCAGGTAAAAGCCAATTATCCTCTATTGATTTTCCTTATTAAATCAATACCGATCTCAAAGGAGGAGATGTAGATGAAGAGACGCAGACGAGTTAGAGAAGGATTTTTAAGCTTTGAGGCAATTGAGATTAGAGCTGAACAATTAATCGAAAAAAAACCAAAATCGCAATATGAACTTTTGCAATTTCCAGATCTCAGAGGCTGCAATTAATTGCTTAAGAGAGAGAGGCGATGGATTTCTAAACAAGGTGTTTTAGAGCTCCAGGTAATCTTGGTCCATGAATCAAGTACAATATTGGTGAAAACCTTTAATCATACTCCAACTCAGCAAATCCTGCACACTGACATCTATTTTTTTAATTTTTTTTCAAAATCACTTTTCTTTAAACAATTTTAAAGTTCTAAAAAATGCATCACAAATTCATATTGTCACAAGAAACACAATCGCAATTCGATTTTTTGTCAATATCTTTCAGCCCTAATCGAGATGTGGATTGTGCAAAAGGGGCTGCAACTCAACATCAGGAAGATGTCCCTATTTTGTACGTTCAGTGTATATTCCAGTTCAGAGGGAGATAAGTAATATCAAAGCTGCCACACTGGAATTGCGGCAATATTTTAATGTGATTAAACTATTTAATGCGTCAGAGTGTCAGCAGGCTTCAGCTTAACTAGACATTACGTTGCTCTCGACAGGCTGGCAGGGCCTGAAACATCGCAGATTTCATCCCTGCAACAGCCAATATGTCCATCAGCAGCTTCGACTCTGTCCTTGAGCAAGGCACTAAACGCCTAACTGCTCCCTCACTGCAAGGCCCTCTTGATAAGAGCATTAGCTAAATGTCTGTAAGTATAATTTGAAGGATGCAGATGCTGCAGTATAAGAGGTTGCTGTCTTGAATGAAATCAAAACAAACCAGCACTTCACCCCAGTGGCTGCAGCCACTTAGCAGCAGTTTTTCTTAGAAATGGATGAAAATGTTAAGCTCGCTGCAAATAAAGGCTTACTCAAATACTCTCATGTGCAAATAGTGGATTCATTATGGCTTGTTGAGTGCTGACCAAGTGAGGGAATTCTCCGGTGCATATCTAAATGACTCGGGCTTTTCAAAGTCACGGTTTCTAGGAGGGGGCAGGAAGGGGAGATTCGGTGATTGAAATCATGAGAATGGAGTTTCACAGGCAGGGAATAGGTGTGTTTGAGGCTAAATTGAAAGGATTTTCATAACTGCATGGAAGGAGCCGTGGCCTGAGGGCAAAACTCTTCACAGCGGATCACCATTAGATGTTTCAGCACAAGTGAAATTCTAAATGGCGTTAAGTGAGGCAATTTTGTGATAACATGGAAAGGTGTGCATCTTCCTGCCTTCCCTGACTGCAATTTATTTCGTGACTCCATCTCTCTCTCTCCCCTCTTCTTTCTCTCTTCTTTTTTCTCTGTCACACACATGGAAACACACAAGAACTCTGGGGCCGTACTGCGGTCAGGAAAATGAAAACCATACGAGTGCCATGAATTGTTCTACTGTCCCTCTCCCACTGCTTTTGTCAATGGGCCATGGGAACCCACTGAACAATGGGAATGATTGGAGGGACGGGGGGGAGGGACAGTACGGAGGAGGCCAGGAAACAGAGAACAGGAAACCGTGTCCTCAAGGAGAGAGAGGAGAGCAGTGAGACTCAGAGACTCAGAGGAGACTGTGGTCATGTTGTAGAAATTATGGTATGAAGTTCTTGGAAGCTCGCCACACAGCTGAAGGTTAGGTTGAGCTCCAACCTGAAATTTGGGCGCTAAACTGGGAGGCTTTTAACAATGACCCCAAAACACACGCACACACACGCACACACACAAAGACACCATTACCTCTCTTCCGACCCAGTTGGTAATCATGTTTAGGTAATGGCACTTGCCAACATACAGCGTGTCTAGTGGCTATGATCAATACGCCTCTCTTTGTGACTGTAGTTAATGTGATGGCTGAATGATTAGTCCTGTTCTGTAATACGGACCTCCACCTCGCTGACCCCCCCCCCCCCCCCCCCCCCGCCGAACGCTTTTCCTTTTCATTAGCCGCTGCGGCTCAGCTCTATCTGGACCCTCGTCTCATTAGCATTCACAGAGCCGTGATGGATATATGGGCTAATCAATGCCCACTCTCCTCGGCTGTCAGCCGCGATCTGACCATATGCACAGCCACTCAACCTTAAAGGTGGCCAGTTGTCTGGCCCTTATGTCACCGCATTTCCAGCATTGCAATATTGAGTCAAGTCTGGGAACATCCATTTTGAAGTCACTGACTGCGCCAAAGTCTGTATTGCTTACAGTCTGTGTGCATCTACTCTATCTACTTTTGATTCTGTGCCTTTTTTCCACTGAAATGGAAGATTTGTGTGTGGTTTCCTGCCAAATTGTAATTTCCTTACTTTTGGTTTTATGTGAAAAAAAGAGTGGTTTGATGTTTGTGTGCAGGACAACTTGTCGTCTGCCAGGAAAGAAGTCAAGTACAAATTAAACTACAACAGAGTAATCCAAGAGAAGTTTATTGTTGAATTTGACTCAAAGTTGAGTGTACCAACCTCCTCATGTCTGGGTCAACGGATGTTGGACAGACCGGTCTTCAGGGACAGAAGCAACCTTGTGAGTAGCAGATTGGAAATGATTGGTTGAACAGAGTGCTCCTCGCCTCCTGGGTCATCATCCATATGTTTAGGTTAGCAGCATGAATTTAGAGGGCACCGACTGGCAGGCCACATATGGACACACTTTTTTTAGGATTGGATTGCCATTGCCACATAAACATAGTAATCACCTGCTTTCCAAAGTTTCCCACTCTGTAGCGGAAAAGTAGGATTTCAGGGATATTTACATGTGTACTTCCTCTCAGCATGAATAAAATCATCAGCCAGAATGATCTCAGAATCAATCCCATATGTAAATCCTCAAGGGGGAGAGACATGTGGGCAAGTGCATTGCTCATGCAACGTCTGGCAGCCTTTCAACTGAGCTAACCCCGCTCCAGCCAAGTGACATCCTAGAAGTCGGGCTTTTTGTTTTCTTTGGCTCTCACAGGATGAGAGTGCAGCGGACCATTCGAGATGCAAACCGAGCCGTGAGAGAAGGAGGTTGTTTTCGTTAAGAGCACACGGGCTCACGTTGCATATCGCTATCTGTTTGTGTAGCCGTACTAAGCTTGGCTGTTTATATCGGTTGCAGGTTCTGGAAGGGAATTTCAACAGCAGGAAGGATATTGCTGTTATTGGCCTAAATATTATTCATGGGTTAAATATATACCTCCTCAACTGTTAGATTTACTGGGAAGAAAGAATGAAGGAGAGAAGCACACTGAGGTCATATGAACATGTGGTATTAATGACAAATCATTTAAATGGCATGGACTGCACAGAAGGGACTCTTTGAACTTTAGAATTAGGTTTTCTCTGGTTTGTGGCTACAGTACAGTGAACAGGCCATGTGAAAATTACATAATACGATCATCTTAACCAAAATTATCTAAATATATGATACTATCGCCATAATTATTATAAAGATTAAAACTTTAAAAACAGTACTGTAATATGTTTAAATTACTCAAAAACTAATTTATAATATCAATCACAAGACATTTGACTTATTTCTTAAAAAACAAAATTATAAAATGCTGGTTTAGCTTATAGAAACTGTGAGGATAGTTTTAAACAACACAAATAAAAATCGAAATAACAGCATCTAAAATAAATATTTGACTTTATGTGTTGACTTTGACTTTATTTAACTTTATAAATAAATAAATAAATGTGTCAAATAAAGCGCAACTGGCCTGCATCTACTTTAACTCAATCAGTAACATGACTATATCAATATATTAGATATATAGTAATACCGGTTATTGTCCCATCCCTAATAGTGACCCTGAAGCACCTTCATATATACACAATAGTCCTTCTAACTATTTACAAACTGTTTTTATCATTACACTACTGTGGATTGTGGTGTATTGTCTATGTGTTCTTGATATGCCACAAGCAATGGTACTGTATTGATCAAAACAAGTGCTTATGAAACTGAAAAACTTTACCCATGCGCACAATTTGCAACTACAAACTCTCACTTAATGAGAGCAGCCAACAAATAGAGTGTGTTTTGTGCGTACGTGTAGGTTTGTGTGCAAGAGTAAGTGTGTATTTGTTTGTGCGCACATGTGTGTAAGTGTGTGTGAGCATGCGTGTGTGTGTGTGTTTGTGTGTCAGTCGCTACAAGCAGGCTCATTATAAAACCAATTAAACCCGCCTTACTCTCATTATGGGGCTGTGGGGCTTACAGAGAGATTGAGGACCTGTTGTACTCCCAGAGGGCTGCAGCCCGGTCAGTCCTGTTTTAAATGATAAAACCACATTTAAATCCACTGAAATCAAACACCATGGATGGGTCAGGGGGTCAGTACTTTCTCTGAGCTCATCGCTGAACCCCTTGCCCTTGGTCAGCATCATCGTACCTAGCTAAATACGCTCAATATTTCAGCCTATATATTTATTTCTGTCCCTCTTATTTTTGGGGTTTTTTCATACATAGCTTCACTGGCGGAATGCTTACAAGCTCTGTTTTCTATCTGGGCTATTTATGAAATGAAGAGTGCGGGAAATATAATGGAAACTGGCTCCTTTGCTGCGTGGGATTGTGGTAAGAGAGAGGAGGAATTGGAGGAGGAGGAGGAGGAGGAGGAAGGGAAGACAGGACAAGAGAAAGAAAACAGACAATGAGCGAGAGAGGCTTAGCACCGGATAAATCTGTCTATGAAATAAGTATTTAAGGGATAGGATTGTTCTCGGTGCCGAGGTCCGGGTAATGACAGTCTGATCGGTGTGAGACAGACTGTGTCCTCTTATGATCTGGAAGCGCGGATCCTAGGTCGTTCTTCTGTGGCTTGTTACTGGGCTTCGGTGTTTTAGTGTGTGGGATCTGAACCCCCCCTACACACACACACACACACACACACACACTCTGTCTCTCTCTCTCTTCCACTCTCTCCCTCCCTCATTCTTGGCTGGCAGAGCTGCCGGTTGGAGAGCCACAGCTGCCTGGAAGGTGGAGGCGTGATTGATTGATGCAGTTTTGGTGCCCAGGGGATCCAATCATGTAATCAGTTTGTATTGATCGGGACTGTCTCTATTGAGAGACTGCTGAGGCTCTGTGCCACTGTATGTGTGAGCCAGCCTGGCACACGCTCAAAATCTTCTGCAGTCACATTTGATTTGGGTGGCGAGGTCGCTCAAGTCCGCGTGTCAGGATGCATGCAGGGAAGACTGTCGCGACAGCGCTGGAGACATTTTGCATTTTGCATTTTTTTAAATTATTATGATATTAATAAGAAATAAGAAATTAATTCAGCTTTACTGTAATTGCATCACACGGTTAATGATTCAATCTCCTTGAATTTTAAATAGGGCTTCAACCTGGGTTTGCATAGCTAATGAGGATCTTTTCTCTCAACTATCATGCTTTATTCAAGGTTTATTCCTCTTATTTCACGTCTGTGACTGTTATTTCAAGTGTCAAGCTGTCTGTAAAAAGTTATCATTATACCAATGCTGAAAGACATGTACTCTCTGCATAGGAGTGCAAATAATGGCATGTGTTTTTGAATAAAGAAATGAAGGAGCGCTACTGAGTTCGTTTATAGTCCAAGTACAAAACACACAATCAATTGTTCTTTGGATTGGGCAATAGTCATGCGGGGGTGAACCAAACAAACAAGGACATCTGTCTTTGTAAATCTAGATGAATAAGTAGATGAATAACTTAAAACAGCTTTATTATGACGTGGCTGCTACTAAAGGGAAGTTTTTATCTTTGTCTAACCATGCCATAATAACGGTTTATTGAGCTTATTTGCCATTTCAATGTGCCTTTTATGTCTTTACAGCTCCAAGATCAGTAAGCTACTTACTACGAAGACAGACCTGCTTGTTTGTTTGGTTCTCTGCAATGGCATCTTATCTTATTTGTAGTCAGAGGTGGGAGAAGGGAATCGAAATCTCTTTACCAGTGGGCATCCATTCTCTATGCATGCGTTTAATGAGCCCCAAAAGATTGCCGTCTGAAAGTCATTCCAAAGTCAAATTGATCCTCTGAGGCTGAGCTCACTGAACACATTTCAAAACTTGACCGCGGCATGGACTGAGCTAACCTCAGGGGGGTTCGGGTCAAAGCAATACTGCCAGATTGAACCACTGATTACCACAGTACAGCAGAGTCTCACCAGATCCATCTTTCCTCTCTCAGTCACACCTTTACATCAAAAGTAGGGATGGGACGATATATCGAAATTCAATATATCGCGATACAAAAATGTGACAATACGTATCATGGGGCAGAAAAATGAATCGCAATATTAGCAACATTTTGTTCTGCTGTAGTAATCACAAATGAGATTTCACAAGCTCTCCATCCTAATTATATTATTTGCACTTTGTAATGACATTCTTAAATTGTTGTTTACATTCTAGCAAGCAAATGCCATTGCTAGAAAGATTCATGCCTCAGAAATAAATATAATTCTGCACTGACTTTGTTGTCAAATAACTTGTATTTATTAGCCTACATTGTATCGTGGTTGTATCAAATTGTGAACCCCATATCGCGTATTGAATCGTATCAAGAGATAAGCATATCATCCCATCCCTAATTAAAAGTACAGGTTTTTGTCTTGGTGACACTGGTGCAGAGATAAGACAGTAGCAAAGCACACACTAGCATATGGTACAAGGACAACGGGACCTCACAAACAAAGCGAAAGGGAGAGTACAATGCATATGATGGACAGTAGACTACAAATATCACTGCAAATATACATTAAACATTCAGTCACAGTGTGCGTCCTGCAGCATGGCATTCACTGTCCCTCTGTGTCTGTGTTTCTGTCCCTGCAGATCAGGGTGGACGGTCCTCTGGAGGGAGGAGTGCTGTACGAGACAGTGACTGTGATGAAGGATAGCAGTCCCATCCTGCGGGACATGGCCTTCTCCCTGGACAGGAACTCTCTCTATGTCATGTCTGACAATCAGGTGAGGAAATGCCCTCATTTTATTTCTGCTGTCAGGACAAAAGCTGAGCAGCGGGGCGAGGTTGTAGGAGAGGGGAGACGGTCTGTCCTTCAGCTGGACGCCCCGGGTTCAAGCCCCCCGTGACAGCGAGCGTCCGCTGCTGACGCGTCCTTGGGCTGATGCCTACCATTAAATTGCAACTCCAAATTTTCTTTTTCTTAGTTGAAATGAAAATGTATGTGTTTATTTATACCACTCTAAAAAAAAACAACAAACACACAAAATCTAAAATGCATGCATACTGAGGTGCAAAAATAAGCGTTCTTTTCTCATTTCCGGAGGATCTTTTTGGAGATGCGTGGATCTAATTGAGCGGGATTGTGTATGGCAAAAAAAGAAATCGAGTCATGTTTGTGCTTTTGTTTGCACAAATATCAGTGTTACTGTTAGCATTGTTATTGTGTAAAGTCTGGGAATTAGGAGTAAGACTGTTTAGAATCAATGATTAATTCAAGTTAAATGATAAATTAATACTATTTAATTGGAATCCTACCAGATGATTATGCCTTATCCCCCAGACACAATGTTGCAATTCCCTAACATTCACAAACTGTATGTCTTGGGAGTGTTAAATATGCAGGGTTGGTGGAGAGGGATGGACTACTGTTCTAATTACTTATCCATGCGCATTGACTCACAGTGCATGCATCTTTGTACATGCCACACACATCCCATAGAAAACCATTAGTGGCTTGGCTTAGCTTTGCTGTGTGGCTGTATCCCCCTAGTCTGCTCCCCAGTTGGACCGGCATCACAGAGGCTAGCAGTTGTTGTTGTTGTTGTTGTTGGACGATATTCTCTGGACTCATTGGAGATAAGAGCGAACAGTGGTAATCACTTTCAACTCCCATCAAGTGATTATTTTGGCGCGGCTGCATGGCACTGTGAAATGGGATTAGGTTTCAGTGCGGCCAAAAAAAGCCCCTATCACTGCTCTCACTTGTCTTCTGACTGTTGGAATGCATTAAACCCCCGAAGTCGCAGGACGGAGAGGCAGAGGGCATCGGGACAATTGCAGTTGTGTCAGTTATGTCTGAGTGCTTCCAAACTCTCTTTCTGAGTGCTCGAAAAACAGCGTACAGCCCATGAAAGCGTCAAGTTTAAGAGAACAAGGGATGCCGTTTGAAGAGAGAGAGCGAGAATAGAGACGGTATTGTGTAAGGGTACTGTCTTCTAAAACAAATCAAGGCGGCTCTTCCTAGAGTGTGATAGACTGGAAGAGACAGCGCATCACTTATTGATGAGCGTTGGTTGTTCAAGGAGAGACACATGCTTCCTTCAAGGAGATAGCCAGCTACTCCCTTCAATCCGCCTCTGGTGACACATAATAACCAAGCAAAACCCAAACCCGGCTGGGCCAGGCATTTTCTCTCAATATTAGAACAGCTTAGGCTTTGTGGCCCTCAGGAGCCCAGAGCAGAGTAAAGCCTTCCTCTCTCTCTCTCTCTGTCTCTCTCTCTCTCTCTCTCTCCCTTTCTCTCTTCGCCCTCCGTTCCCTTCAGACGTTCCCGCGGCTTTGGTAAGGAATTCCACGGGGAGAGGGGCTTCGCTCGCAGGTTTCCCACATTTCCAGTAGATCCCAGAGATGAGAGATTTTTGGATTCCTGGGAGCCAAACAATACAGAAATGATGTGGAATGAGGAGCGAGGCGCAGACAGATTTGGCTGAGATCAGCCGACCCTCGTGGAATAACAATGAGCCTCTCTGTCTCCCGCCGAGTGCAACACGCAGGGTTAGCATGATGATGAAGAGTGAGGAGAGGAGAGGAGAGAAACAGAATCAGTGTGTGTGTGCGTGTTTTGACGTGTGTGTGTGAGTCTGTCTGTGTGTCCATCAAAACCGTCATTTGGGAAAACATCACTGATTTGAAGAAAAAAAAATTTGACAGCAGTTAATCTTTTTTACTGTATGCCTTTAGTTTGATCATATCTAAGAATAGCTGAATGTATCCAAACACACGCTCACCTCAGTGAACGTCACTGTTGCTTGTGTGAAATGATGGCTAAGGCTTTAAACCTGCACCGCTAAGAGAAGGGGGAAACTGCTCCAGGGTTTTTCCAGGGCAATCTCTCAAAGTGCTATCCTGTAAAATGTAAAATCACTGCTTGAAATCCATCCCATCCACTTCCATGTTTCTCTCTGTCTCTCTCTCTCTCTGTCTTTGTCTCTCCCCTCCTTATATGTGTGTGTATGTGTGTGCTGCTGAACAAGAGTGCATGTCTCTCTGTCCTTCATATAATGCCATTGTATCACTCAAAAACAGAACACATTAGCGTGGATAATACCTTTACCCATGATCAGCATGTCAAACTGAGGTTACCATCTATAATCTGATGAAACTATGTGCCACTGGAATCAGTGGTGCTATAACAGAAGAGTTAATTTCTAAAATGTCATATATCAGTGGGTTTTTGATGCCCTGTGCACTGCAGTACTCTTCTCAGGTGCCAGTCAGAGCAGAGGCAACAGTCCATACAAATTCTACTGCACACTGCGGTGAAATATTTTCATCATTGTGTTTTATATACCCGTTTTGAAAAGTTCAGAATTCAATATCTTTAAAATAAAGATGCTCCAGTCTGTTGAGCTGTTAGCATTTTGTCAACCGAGGCCTTTAGTTACCCATTCTTCATTATAAAGTAACACAGTTTGTCTTCATTTTGTGCTACCATTCATGTTGTAAGAGTTTCAAATGGTGGTTGTCTTATTTTAGATCAAAACTCCTCTCCCACTGCACACTAACATTTGGTATGAAAGTAAAAGGCACGGAATATTATTTCACTGGTTAGGTCTTTGCAAAATAGAAACATATTAGAGTATCATCTTTCAATGTGGGGCTATTGAGTAAAAACTCTCGAAAGTGGTTATATAGCAATTTGGAATGAAATCCTTAATTTCCTGTATTGCTCTGTCCTCAAAAAACTGATGGATATGACCTGAAATACCCTAAACTTGCTCCCAACCGTCGTGATAGCTGCAGATTTTCCTGAGTCAGAGTCAGGATATAGGATGATAGTCGTAGAGAGACCTAAAAGCCTGTATGCTCATCTGACAGCATGCTTAAAGTTCCAGCAAATCCGGATGAAAGTGTTAAAGTGATAGTGGACTGGTAAGATGATAAGGTCGAGCATTAGTGTTAAGGGCATCCCAGATGTTGTGAAATGATAAAGATGTGATAATTCCCAAAGCTCTTTAAGTGGACGTGATCATCTGGCCCAGCCATGAAGCCACACTGAAACATAATCAAAACCAGCCATATTGAGACTTTGCCTCTCGGGGAAAGGAGGATTTTCTATGTTGCTCAGTGTTTGCTTTAAATGATCGGTTTCTCCTGAACAAATTATCCCAGGGAAGACAAGATAAACAAAAGCTTGATGAGAAATACTTAAGTACGGCATCTGCATATGAATGATTTATGAAGCATCTATGTAGAGCTTATGAGACATTATGAAGGCTGAATTCATTGAGGTATTATTACCTTTTCCTCCACAATCAACTCTAGGTTGGGCAGGTTCATAGAAGGAGATAAAGATGTATACATGTATAGATGTATACACTGTCGAGTGAAAACGCATCTCCAAAATATCAACTTATCAGGAACTAAGAAAAACAGCCTTGTTTCCAGCTTGACCACTGTGCATTTAAAACTTTATCCAATGGGTTTTGAATGGGTTTTTATAAGTGCCAAGGGTTGTTTAAATTTCTCAAAAAATAGAGAGGGATGTGATCCTTCAACTGAAGTTATAGCATGAAAATCACTAAAATTTGAGTTATGAGGTTTTCACATAGCAACAGCATTAAATAGGTGTATAGATAGATATATAAGTAGAAATACGGACAGATAGACATATTATAGATACATAGATAGATGGATAAATAGATAGATAGATAGATACATAGATAGATAGATAGATAGATAGATGGAGACAGAGAGAGAGATTCCGATCCCCATTTCGAGCGACTATCATTTGAGGAGACATCAAGCAACAGGACCTGTCTTTTGATCTTATTTGGATTCTGGTGGTTGCCTTCTTGCTCAGGTCAATTCCACTGAACAAATCAACTCAGATGTGCGGCGGGAGCTTCACATTTGATTCGCAGCGGTGGCGGCGGAAACAGAGGATCCATAGCGTTCCCCTTGTAAAAGGTCACGCTGCCCAGCGGCCGTAGACCAACTTTGTTAGTTTAGACGAGCTCCAGCTCACGATGATTCATGGATTATACCTACTGCGTCAGATATGGACTGAGAACCCCCCCCCACCCCAACCCAACCCCCGCCCCCCTTCCCGCACTCAACATCATTTTGCTAATGGAATGCACCGAATATTTTCTGAAATGAGGGGGAAAAAAAGAGAAAAAGTCATTTTGTAGGGAGCAGCAGATAATCCGTTTTGCCAACACAGACCTGAGAGAGAACCCACTTACGCTATCAAGAGCACCGGAGACACTCTAATCCATAATCCACTCTTCATTTGTGATTGCTTACATCAGGAAATTGCTTGCATCGCACGTCAAGACGAAGAATAATAACAAAGTATAAAATAGCCGGGCTCAGGCTGAGGCTCCGAACCTGTTTTTGTATGCAGGGGCTGGTGCTGGCCGTGCGACAGCAGTGTCTCTCACAGCAGCTAATGGAGAGCTTATGCTTTGCCAGGCGTCCACACATACTGTAGAGGTGGCGGCAGCAGCGGTGTGTGCATCTGTCTGTCTGTCTGTCTGTCAGTTTGACTGTGTCTGTTTGTGTGTGTGCCTGTGCGACTGTGTGTGTAACAAGTTTAGAGATAGCAGCATTTAACTGTGTCCTCATAGAGCGATAACCATTGTAGAAGTCCACTGATCATCTGTCCTTGGTCTATTCTGCTTTAGTAGCGCAACAACTGCTGCAGAATGTTATTTCTCAAATCTCATAAAGTAGAACCGAATAGGGATTTTGCAGCACAAAAATAATGTTTCTCAGGCGACTAGTTGCCAGGTCTACTTGTACTTTCTGATAGCTGAAAAAAAAAGCAATTGAAAAAATAAATCGAATATGTTTTTCCAATCAATTCCTCATGTGGGCAGAGCCACAATACTGCATGGTGCAATATTGTGTACACAGCAAGAAGTGTTTTACCTCTGGGACATTATACAACATGGACTGTAAATGCAATGTCATGTCTTTCATGTATTCTACACTAAAGGACATGATGCCAGGGGCTTTCTTCTCTCCATTCACATTAAAAGTGTTTATTATCTCATCAACAAGTTTTGGGTACATGCCTTCATTGACCTTATTTCCGGCGGCCATTTTGAACTTCCGACACTCTCGGAAGATTGGCATGTATAGTATATTAAACTAGTGTTACTTCAACACATAAGTGAGGAGTTCAGATAGACCTAACAGTTATCGAATGAGCAAGCAACCCTGGGAAAAACAACTACTTGAATTTAGCAGGGAAGTTAACTAACTTACTAGCTAGTTAGCTACTAGCTACCTGGGTATATTTGGGTAGCTATTGGGCCAAATATATGACCTTAAAATGTGAACATGTCCTTGAAATCCATTTGTTTCTACTATGTTTTTCAATGGGGAATCTGTGAAATGATAAATGTTTGTCTGAAAAAAAAAAGGTATAAATGAGATAATGACCAGTTTTAATTTGCATGGAGAGAAGGGTACCGTATTTGTTTTAAGAGGAGTGTATTTTATGTGTTTCTTTCTTTTACCTTTGTAATTCCACATGTTAACACTTCCCGTGTTTCCTCTGGTCCAGGTGGCCCAGGTGCCTGTGGAGGCGTGTGAGCAGTACGGCACATGTGCAGAGTGTCTGAGCTCCGGTGAC
Source organism: Centroberyx gerrardi (assembly GCF_048128805.1). Lineage (NCBI taxonomy): Eukaryota > Metazoa > Chordata > Actinopteri > Beryciformes > Berycidae > Centroberyx > Centroberyx gerrardi. The sequence goes on from NC_136001.1 coordinate 11,137,004, forward strand.
CCGCACTGTGGCTGGTGTGTTCTGTTCAACATGTGAGTGTGTTCACCGTATCATCTCCCTCCTCACATAAACACATCATATCCCGGGTTAAAACCGCAAACACTGGTGTTTTCCAAACAGCTGGCAGCAAGCATGAAAGACGTCAAAGCAAGTGATGCTTTTAAAATTGTGCAATTTAATATAACAGACTTTGTGCTCGCTGGAGTTCACCATTATCAACAGATGGCGGTGAAACTGAAAACAGCGAACTGGTTGTTGTACAGTATGATCCCTTTTAAATGGTGCTATTTAGGACAGGAGACGCTGCATGCCCAGATACTATTGTCAGTCAGGCGAGAGGACGACTGGTGTTAATGGCGGGGACGGGATTAGCCTGGCAGCGCAGCGGGCCTCCCAACTGGACCTCTGCGTACCCGGGGGAACATTTTGGACCTGACGGAGCGAGCTTATCTCCTCCATCTTAATTATCTGACCTCCAGGTTAGCTTGCGTAATACCTCGATATGGAGCAAAGGGGATTCAAGGGATTAAAACTCTGTGTTTCAGAACCAACCGCTGTGTTTGAAGCTGACCTCAGCGAGGGATTTATAGCAGTCTCATCATATGACGTTTGCATTTCAGCTATATCTTGATGATTATCAGCATTATTTAAATTGCAGCTCTCAGTGTTATCAACTCACTGGCTAAGTGAGAAGAAATAATAAATTATGTAATTTATCTTAATTACTTTATTAATCCGTTGCTTTTCTATTTTTTTCTTGAGTGCATTCTTGCAGTCTGCTTAAGTCCCATTTCTCTATTTATTTGAATTAATGCCTTCCACACAGTGAATAGATAGGCTGCTGCTCCTTCAAGTAAACCAAAGTAAATCATGAGCACCCATACTGCAGTGAGACTACTTTATTTGCCAGTCTATTAAATTCAGATCGGGGTCTTTCTCTTGTCTCTGAATGACTGTCACTAAGTGTCATGTCAACCCCTTTCAGGATCTCACTTTCCCACCCCTGGCACGGGAGACCAAAGTACATATCTGACAGTTTGCGGAGGGCATTGCTGAACATGTGAAAAAGCCTGAAGGAGAAGGGAACAAATGGCCCCATCAGACAAAACATGGTGAATGAGAGAGGCGAAATAAAAGGCAATGAAAGACAGTCTGAGATGAAAGGCTTTGTTTTTTTCAGAGGCACTTCAGCTGATGAGCGGTCAGGAGGTGACTGTCTATCCTCCCGTGGCTGCGGTCCGCCTCAAGGAGCCGCGCCAGCAACAGCTGTCACCGCGTTTCCATCCCGCCTTTATATTGTCTTGTAATTACAGCAGAGGCCTCAGTGCTCTTTGAGCTCTCTCAGGAGGTGCCACCCCCTCAACAGCATCTGAGAGTGTATTAAGCAGCCTCCCTTCGCTGTGTGCATTACAGATTTAAAAGAAAGAGACACGGTGTATGGTCAAAACAGTCTCCGAGTCTGCTATTAGTAACAGTACAGCTGAGAGGCTCTCATTCTTTTAAGTGCGGTGTTTACATGTACAGCATGCTTGTCAGTGTCTGAGCCAGCAAACACCCAGTTGCCATAATGCCTCTCTTTCAACAGGATCAGTATCAATACAACCACATTAAAAAACACTCTCAACAATACGTCCATCTATGTGATGTTCCAACAGGTTTAGGCCTGGACAAATTTATAAAGGATTAAAAAAAAGTAACTTCTAGCTCTTCCCTTAGCTCTAAATTTACTGACTTCTTTCCTTTGCACTTTTCTCTTGCATGATCATTCTAAGATCACAGGAATATTGTCAGGGCATTATGGCACTGACTCTTTCACTGTCGCTTGTTGGAGATCCAGGAATTGAGGCTTATTCTACTGTGGCTCTCACCGTAATTTGCTCTACATAAGAGCATCGGCTAAGTGCCTAAAATGTAAAAATGTAAAGGGAATGCATCCTTACCCAACAAGCATCTGATGGACAGCGATATGCAGGAGGTGGCCAAGTTCAACGGCAACCCAAACAAGCAGAATATTATATTATGGCACCCTAAAATCATATTAAAACAGTTTTGGAAGCTGTTTTGAACTCATATCAGAAAGATATTTAGGTCCTAACTTCATAAAATGATGCAGGCTATGGACAACTATAGGTGTCTTCTCATTTTGGCACTATATTTACACAGGTTTTGTAACATTAATGCCAGAAATAGTACATCTTAAACTCGCCTTAGCTTTGCTGTGCAGTGTGATACATGTTTAATTGTAAGAGTTCGTCTCGCTCCTCAGGTGCTCCAGGAGGGATCGGTGTCAAAGGGCGGAGGAGCCCTTCCGCTTCGCCACTGACACTGACCGCTGTGTGAAGGTTATCGCTCACCCGGACAGCATTGCTGTGTCAGCACACAGCGTGCCTGTGAGTCTACTTATCATTCCACCAATCACTGCGCTGTCACTCCACTCACAATGCTAGTTTTTATGAGCAATCACCGTGAGTAGCCTTGTACAGCCACATGTATGGTAGCTACACGCCCAGAAGAGAAGATTACTTCTGTAAGAGGGCAAGTGTGATGCTTCCTGTAGCATATCCACTCCATTTATTTTGGCCCAGACATGTTCAGCGCTGTAGATGTACCGATGTACCAGCCATCCTCCAGTCCTGTACATGAATTTTGTCTGTATATTAGGGATGGGACAATATGCTTATCTCACAACATGATTCGATACGCGACATGGGGTTCACAATGCGATACAACCACGATACAATGTAATAAATAAAAGCTCAATGACAACAAAGTATGACTATGCAGAATTATGTTTATTTCTGAGCCATAAATCTTTCTAGCAATGGCATTGGCTTGCTAGAATGTAAACAACAATTTTAAAAAATGGCATTACAAAGTCCAAATAATATAATTTGGATGGAGAGTTTGTGAAATCGTGATGAACAAGTCGTCTCATTTGTCATTACTACAGCAGAGTAAAATGTAGTTAATATATTGTCACAGTTTTGTATTGCGATATATTGAATTTCGATATATCGTCCCGTCCCTACTGTTTATTCTTTCTCAGCTGTGCTCTCCCTCTCCTTTTCCGTAGCTTCTGCTGGAGGTGAATAATGTTCCGGACCTTTCTGCTGGAATCACCTGCTCCTTCGGCCAGCAGGCCCAAGTGGAGGGTCACGTCAACGGGAACAGGGTTATGTGTCTGTCCCCGGCCGGCAGGGAGGTCCCGCAGATACCAGAGGGACAAGGTGAGCTCACATGTCGGGTGTCAAAGAGAAGACGAAATACAGCCGTGACTATACAGATTCAGGACATCGTCGCTGTCGGGTGAAAACCTCCCGTCTCCCGCGCGTCAATTTTTCAGGTTGACCATGCAGTTTTGAGTTTGTTCAATGGGTTTTGAAAGGATTTCACACGCACCGAGGGGTTGTAGAGTTTTCTCAACCACAGAAGACCATGTCATCGTTCAATTAAAGTTACAAGGCTTTCACACTAAAGCGATATGCACTTGTAGACACACAGAGGTGAAGTGGCTCTTTGCGAGAGTTTGCTGAAAGTATTACATTTTTCTCTCCCTCTGACCTCTTCCTTTCACTCATTCTGTTTTCACCCATCCTTCTCTCTGTCTCTCTCTTACTGTTTCTCTCACTCTTTCTCTCATGCAATATGTCTCTCTCTCTCACTGTCTCACCTCTCTCTTTCACGCTCTGTTTCTCTCTCACTCTCTCACACATTTCCCATCCTCTCCCTTTCTCTCACTCTGCCTTCTGTCTCTCTCTCCCTTTCTCTCTCTTTCTCTTTCTCCCTCTCTCTCTCTCTCTCTCTCTCTCTCTCTGCCTCTCTCTCTCAGACTGGTCTGGCGTAGAGCTTCGTCTCAACTCAAAGGAGACAGGTCAAATGGTCGCCAGCACAGAGGTCAAGTTCTACAACTGCAGCATGCATCACACGTGAGTCCGGCTCTCCCTCCCTCCCTCTCTCCCTCCCTCCGTCCCTCCCTCCCTCCCTCCCTCCCTCTGCCTCTGATTGGTTCAATAGATAGGAGAGCACAACCTCATTTAGGACAATGATGTACTGATGCTCACAACCCTGCTTTAGATCAGGCTGTTAGATAGCCTCCGAGTTCAAATGATCTGTCTGGTTTCATTTAGATCAACATGACACCATTAGCCCTGGGTTGTTTGTTTTAAGTTAAGCTTAAAATCACAGTTAGCAGGCTAATTGCTTACAGCTTTAGATATATAGTACATGAGCTACACTTTTTTGTGCCTGTTATTTTTAATTTTCTTATGATTATTATTTATTTTTTATTCATCATCATTTGCAGAGCATTCTTGCTCTTTTTCAGCATCGCCCTGCTTCATACTCAAGCAGTTATATTTTCACCTGGAAGCTGCCCAGTAAAGCCACAGTGTTTTACTGTCAGTGACTGAGCTGCTTCACTGGTGCAACTAGGGCAGTGGTGAAACTTTTTTGGCTTGTGACGCCTTGAAATGACACAATGCCTACTTGTGAGCCCCCATCACAGGCTGCATATACAGAGTGGTGAACAGTTCACCCTAAAAATATTTTTCCTTTTCAGGTCATTTCATTTGATTATCAGAGGAGGCCTGGAGGCTGAAAACTACTCAGTATTTCACAAGAAAAAAGCAAAAATGAGAGAAAAATCAGAAAAATTACAAATGATAATAGATGTGCATAGTAGAAATATGTTTTTTCCGATCCCATAAATCATCTCGTGACCGCCCAGAATTATCTTGTGACCCCCTGGTGGGTCCTGACCCTCTGTTTGAGAACCACTGCTCTAGGACACCTAGGTGGGAGCAACCTTTAGCCGCCCCATGAATTATACTGAACCATGAAAACACACACAGCTGGATTCAGAGATGTACAATAAGTCCACTGTAGAAAAGAACATTTGATTGATGGAGAATTCATAGCCAAACCCAGGAAATTAGCCAACAGTGCATACACTATCCATCTATTCAAAACGCTCTTTGATTGTGACATGAATGTCCCAAATAACCATATTAAGCCATTAGAGAGAAACAGTCGGAAGCTCATCACATCCGCCCCGGACCAATATGGCCTCCATTAGCTGCACAGTGACCCTCTGCACTCTGTGATTAATATTTCAGACCAAACACACTCCGAAACCGGCCCTCCCCTCTCTCTCTCAGCACCATCACCTCAGCATCACATCAGCCTCCATAATTAATTATCCAGTGTATGCGGTATCCTGCCAGGCTCGTTCTATTAATACCCCACCCCCCAGATCACACACACACACACACACACACACACACTCTTATGTCCGCACTGGCTCTGGGTAGCTATTTAATATCCAAATTTAATGGTGCTGTACTACATTTATTGGCATTAGTACATTACTATGAGCCACAGTGTCGGACTGCTGCTCATGTAGTATCTTAACGGTTTTATGGTTTCTTCATGGTTTCATTCTATTTTGTGACCAAAGTTCAGGAGAAAGATTCTGATAGCGTGCTGATCTGTTTTCCACATAGTGGTGCGCCGCTGTTGCACAGCGAAACCTATATTCTTCCCACAGGAAAATAGGGCATATCCAATTTTCAACTCTCCAATCATTTTCGCTGCCTGTTTGGCATATCAACAGCTGTGCATCTCCCCACCTCAGTTCTCTCATCTCTTCACCTCTCCATTCGCCTCCCAAAGTTTTATCACCATCACCTTCCTGTTTCCCTCCTGAAATGTGATTAAATACAGTCCAACGGGGTTGTTTGAGCACAACCTTAATCCACGACTGAGGGTTGGCTCTCAGTCTGTTGAATCAGAGCCAGGGATGTTGCACAAGCATTCCCATTCAATTATACCCATCACAGATTCTTCTCAGGTTCATTCCACTTTCAATATGTAGAATCCAGGGTTGGGTAGGTTACTTTAAAAATTTACCAGTTACTTCATCAAAATTGTAATCAGTAACGTGCCAAACTCAGTAATGCATATAACTTGCACTTACTTTCAGATTACTTTGCCATATTTGAGGTATAAAGGTACAGATAAGAAATTAATGAACAATTACAAAGTTCAGGAAGTTCAGGTTTATTTCAGGTTTGCATACAAACACAAATTTACATCTGTGCCACATTTTATAAAGACATAGAACACCTGCCATGATTTAAATTGCCTTCAGAGTTTATTGTTTTCACTTTTATTGTATTCCCAGACGTAAGCCTCTATTTTCTTCACAAGTATCTGTAATCAGAATATATATTTTTTAATTTAGAATCAGCAACACCGTTGCAAGTATTCCACTGCTACCCAACCCTGGTAGAATCTCAAACTTGTGAAATGTTACATGATAATGTAACTTGACAGTAGTCATAGATGGTGTTTAAGAGCTCTATGTGACAGTGATAGTGTATTACTATCCTTCCTGGACTTAATGCTCATGGTCATCTATTGTGATCTAAGAAAAGAGTGTGTCTATGAAACGAATGTGTCTATGACCAGACTAGAGGAATTCAGCTGAAAGCTATAATCCTTTATCAATCTCACCTTCACTCAGGAAGGGGAGATGTGATCAAGGTTAGAAGTTAAAGGAGTTTTAACCCGTAACAAATCAAGTGTAAATAGGGTGCAACTCTATATAAGGAAATGTTTCTTGATATTTGACACTCAGTGTATGTACCAATGCATCCATGTTGTCCCACAGGTGTCTGTCCTGTGTAAACAGTACCTTCCGCTGCCACTGGTGTAAATACCGCAACCTGTGTACCCACGACCCAAGCAGCTGCTCCTTCCAGGAGGGCAGGGTCAATGCCTCAGAGGTAGGCTGTGTTTACATTCACATAGAGTGAAAGTTACAGTTTGATTAGCTGGTTTTAGTCTAACTTCATAATGAAACACCAGTCGATTTATGCAACACTTTTTACACAAGGAAGCGTTTTAACTTGTTCTACTGACAAAATAACTGTCCGATATAAAAAACAATAGCATAGACAACCAAGGATTCAGTAAATAAATGCATTGATGAACAGTGAAGAAGTCCTAAAAGTATATCTGCAGGTTAGGATATGGCAGCATACACATCACCAACAATTTACTGTGTAACATGTAGTGTGTGGATGCACATTATACGCGCATTAGAGCTATATTTATGCCCTTTTAATCCATATACTACATGACTATTGCATGTTTACATAACACATCTATCTGTATTAATCTATATTATGTAAAATGTTGACTTTAGGGAATATTAACCCTTAATAGCATGAAGTGAACAATCCATTTACTACCTCCCTGTGAGTACTATAATCGTGTGTGTGCATGTGTGTGTGTGTGTGTGTGTGTGTGTTTTGTTCTCCCAGGACTGCCCTCAGCTTCTTCACTCTGGGGAGATTCTGATCCCGGCCGGCGAGGTCCGTCCCATTACCTTGAGGGCCCGAAACCTTCCCCAGCCGCAGTCGGGCCAGCGGGGCTACGAGTGCGCGGTGCACGTGCAGGGTGTCAGCCACCGTGTCACGGCGCTGCGCTTCAACAGCACCAGCGTGCAGTGCCAGAACAGCTCGGTATGACCTCAAACACTCCCAGTGGGAGTCTCACAGCTGTCAAATGAGGCAGACAGCTTGGATGCTGTGTAGGCAAGGCACATAGTGTACATCAGTGAATACCGCCTGAGGTGTAGAACATACTGAGGAGAAAGTGGAGGAAAGGGGAATGTGTGGAGAGGAGAGGAGAGGTGATAAGAGGAGGGGAAGAGAGGGAGGGAAAGGGAGGGAAAGGAAAGGAAAGGAAAAGTACTCTGCTGTCATCAGGCTAAAGTGAAGCGTTTAGGATAAAATAATGTAATTCAAACTAACATCTAGACTTTCATGGAGCATAATTATTAGGTTTGGGACTCTTGGAGATTTGTTGCACAGTGGAACAAATCACTTGTGTGATGGAGGGAAAGGAAAGGAAAGTAAAGGAAAGGAAAGGAAAGGAAAGGAAAGGAAAAATACTCTGCTATCATCAGGCTAAAGTGAAGTGTTTAGGATGAAATAATGTCATTCAAAGTAACATCTAGACCTTCATGGAGCATAATTATTAGGTTTGGGACTATTATAGGAGATTTCTTGGAGTTTTGTTGCACAGTGCAAATGACACAAACTACATTTGAATGCAATCCGCACCTTGCTACTCGAAGACAATGAGTGAAAAGGCCATTTTCTTCAGATGTGGATGATCGGCCACTCCAGTCAGGGTAACTTGCGTCCCTCCATGTCAACGAGGTGAGGAGCAGACAGCCATGGTAGAAGTGACAGGTGGTTAAAAGCCTCTTCTCTCTGCTGCCCTCTCCTTCTCTCACTTTTCCCTCCACTCTGTCTTTCTCTCTCTCTCCCTTTCTTTTTTTTATTCTCTATCCTCTGTCTCTCTCTTCGACTTTCTCCCTCCGCTTCCCCCCCCTCTCTCTTTCTCCTTTTCAGTACATGTACGAGGGTGTGAAGATCAGTGACCTGGCGGTGGACCTCTCCATCGTATGGAACGGCAATTTCATCATCGACAATCCCGAGAAGATTAAAGGTGCCTCTGCCATCCATCACTGCCAGGCCAGAGAAGTGTAAAGCACTCACTCCACAGGGGATTGATGGGTCATAGAGAGCACTTCAAGGCTCCCAAAGGGCCTTGATAGAAAGTTCACAATAGCAGCGAGTGTTATCAAAAAGCACCCAATCACTTGTGTGCTGGAAGGGCAAAGGGTGAAGCTTTGCATGTGCTCAGTTTGCCTCTCACAGTTGCTCTCGGTTTCCCCTCCATCATCATGCAGGTGTGGGTGTTTGGCAGTTGCCATTGTGGATTGTACATTAATAACATCCACACAGTCAAGGATATACTCAGTAATGGCCGTGAATTTTAAGTCACGATTTAAGTAAGTGGCTTTATATGGGCAGAAAGATAGGATGCTTACAGCAGAGAGAACGTAACAGCGAGAGACTTCAAAGAAAAGTTTATTGGATTATTTGGGCATCCTTATTCCAAATGCTTTGGATAAGGAATTCACACACATGCTATTCATGAGATTTACTGAATGACGTCTTGGCTTTACCTAATTTTATTCAGCTATTTTTTGAGATGCTTGTACAGACGTAATGTTTGCGAATGCATTCTGATTGGTCGATGGAGTTGGAACAGCACTCCCTGCTGGTCCAAATACAGTAATTAGACCCAGCTGTGGGTCTTTGTATGGTTGACATTTGCTATTACATAGTAAAGTATGTAAACGATTAATCAGACTGCCATCCTGTTTTCTTTGATCATTTCAATAATATCACTACTGTCATGTCAAATGGCTTGATGTTTTTATTGACCTGATGTCCTCCCTCCTATCCCATAGTGCACCTCTACAAGTGCAGCGCCCAGCGGGACAGCTGTGGCATGTGTCTGCGGGCGGAGAGGAAGTTTCAGTGTGGCTGGTGTAGCGGCGAGGGCCGATGCACCATGAGGCAACACTGCCTGCCCATCTCCCCCTATGCTAGGCGCTGGCTGGACCTTTCTGCCAGGAACGTCAAGTGTACCAACCCACGCATCACTGAGGTCTGTTGGTTTCTCGGTCTGTCGTCCAGTCAGTCAGTCAAGCAACCACCGAGCTTAGAAGAACAGTTTATTTTAATTATACAAACACCTGTCCTTTTTTGTCCTTTTATTGCATAAAATGGCATGTTCTCCTTATTGATTTTCCAAATACTTAACCGAGTGAATCAGTAAGTGCACGGATAGGGAGGGTTACACACATACATCTCTCAGTCTTGGGAGCTGACAATACAGCAATTGTTGGCTTCACTGGAAGAGGTGAAGGTTAAGGTTTTTGCCACTTGCCTCTCCAACCCTCTATCGCCATATTAGGACAATGTGCCAACACACTTTGTTGGATATAATCTGTAAATATCAACAACAAATACTAATTCTATCCATGGCACCTTCCAGCTTCCCATCCAAATGCCTGTTTACCTGAGACTGTCTCACATTTTATGCCACACTGGCTGAATCCCGTAAGTGCTTGACAGCTAAACGAATTCAGCCTATTTAGAGAGTGGCTATGGATCTTTTATGTCACAAACTCCTGTTCATTCTCTTGAATGAGGCACAGTGGGTCAGACACAGAGAGGCAAGGCTCTCCCACTTCAAAGAGCCGCGAGCCTTTGAAGTCCCTGTCACATTATTAGTGTTTCTGAAGGAGCTGCAGCAGAATGAATCAACTGCCTAGTGCTGCTTGGGAGTGGAGGGAGTGTTGCTCCGGCATTGCTCCTGTTCTGCTCTGCAGGTCCAAAGGTTCCCTGCTGGCATGGCCAGCTTTCCATTGGAACGGTTCTGAATAGTTTTCTCAAGGCCTTGTGATGCAATGCATAATTTATTGTGGTTTGTTTTGAAATATATAATAGTGTATTTCAATGCCTCTTGAATAAACACAATTGAGGTTATATATTTTACAGACTTGAGGTAAACATACTGAATTGTTTGCTCACTAAAATAGAACATAGATTTAATAGAAACTGTTATGTGGTGATAAGTTCTATCAATGTAGGTTTGTGAAGCCAATGCTGATATTTTTGTTTTGAAGCAGCAAACAGCTGATATTTTGTTGTTATTCCAGTATTTCCCCCTGACTTTTATTCTTCTGAGGGTGAAAAAAACCTCTGAAACAGCATTTAAATAATGTGACTCTCCATGGAAACCCGTAGTAATGACATTTTTGTAAGGTTAGCGTCTCCTTAGGGCAGGTTGACTCACCTCAACTATTCAACAGTTGGGGAAACTCTGGGGTACATTACTGCCTTTAAATGAAGAAAAAGGTTATTGAACAATGAAATGAAAAAAAATGTGCATAGAAAATAAAATTTCAGTGCAGGTTTTACAGAGTGTTTTTATGTAGCTGTCCCAGTATCGGCTTTACAAAATATGTGTGTGCGCATACAAATTTTGCTCTATCTTACTATCTTCCCCATGTCTTTCCAATGCAGGTGAGCCCAGTGGCAGGGCCTGTAGAGGGGGGCACACTGGTCACCATCCAGGGCCTGAACCTGGGCCTGTCCTTCTCTGAGCTGGAGGGCAACGTGGAGGTGGCGGGGGTGCAGTGCACGCCGCAGGAGGAGGGATACGTCACCGCAGAACAGTAAGAGAGACGCCTCCCCCCTCCCAACCCAGACACGCATGGACACATACTGTACAGTGCGCAGACATACAGATGCATGCAGACACACATACACACACACAAGAACATCGGGTAAACACATGCAGTCTGTCTTTTGCTCTTGCTCCTTCTCTCTTTCGATCCCGCTGAATAAGATTAAGCCCGGTGATGCCTCATCAGGTTGTAGGATTGCGTAGGGGGTTTGCATCGCTCTGGCGCAGCTAGAGCCAAAGGAAGAGACAGTCTTTGTGTCGTTGTCGTTATGAGGCTGTCGGCACAGCTGTAATTGAAATGCGCCGCATGTCGCTGACTGGAGGGACAATCTGTTAGCCATGTGTTTCTCTCACAGCCATGTAATGCGATTGGGCTGTGGCTGCAGGGACTTTATTTATATCCTTGTAAAAAAAACAGAAAAGAACATGCCAGCAGAAAATTGGAAAACTCTCGTGATGTATGAAGAGAAGGGCTGGGCAGAGAGGATTCATTGGGTGCTCTTATTGTATCGGGGAGTGGAGAGCTTCTTCCGCTGAGCAGTGCATTCAGCAGGGCCATTCATTTGGCACACACCGTGCTTTAAAACATGGCATTACAGCTGTTACAACCATTAATTTCAGCGTGGGGTCAGTTGCTATAATGACTTATTCATGGCGCACTTTATCTTATTGACCTGACAGGCAATACTGATTTATTGAAGAAACCCCTCTGTTGTCATGGTAACGGGAGGTAATGGTGGGTGGCAATCGTGCTGGAGATGGGGAGGGGTGTAGTTTATCATTTGTGTTATATTGCTGTTATAGGTTTCCCATTAGGAAGAAAGATGGCCCTCTGTATTGACCCACAACTTCTATGAAAGTCTGCCTCAATCACATTGGCCAGGAGAGGCCATTTTCCCCGGTGCAACTGATAACAAATGTGATACAGTACAGTGATTATTCTGTGTGTGTGTGTGCGTGTGTGTGTGTGTGTGTGCCTGGCTTGTGTGTTATTGCTCACCGGTCTGTTCCTATGCCTGCATGTTCATTCACCCATGGCCATGTATTTGTGTGTGTGTGTGTGTGTGTGTGTGTGCTCTGACAGGATTGTGTGTGAGATGGCTGCTGCCCCCAAGGGAAGCGTGCCAGGTCCGGTTCAGCTGTGTGTTGGTGAATGCAGACCAGAACTACGCACACAGTCCTCCCAACTCTACTCCTTTGTGGTAATTCCAACTCTTTTCTTCATCCGGATGTTCTGAAACACACGTGAAGTGTAGAAATTATGAGGAACACCTGCTCTTTCCATGAAGTGCTGTAGACTGACCAGGTGATTCCAGGTGAAAGCTAGGATCCCATGTTGATTTCATCTATTTAAACCACTTCAGTCATGAACTGGAGACGAAGATGATGGGGAGGAGATGAGTTAAAGAGGGATTTCAAGTTGAGACAAGTGAGAAATGGATTGTGCAAAAGGGAGTCTAAGTCAACATGAGGAAGGTGTTTCTTATGGTTTCTACACTGTGTGCATCACTTTCACATTAAAGGGTAACTTCGGTATTTTTCAACCTGGACCCTATTTTCCCATCTTTTTGTGTCTAAGTGACTAAAGGAGACAACATTTTTTTAAATTGGTCCAGTATTGAGCGAGATCGCTTCAGCCAGCAGCAGCAAAACGAGCTGCAATGTAATCCGACGGGGCAAATTGCACCGTCAATGTACGTCCACTAAAAGTGCTTGTTTTTGCCACTGACAGGCTCAGATTGTTATTATACGTGTCTGACAACATTATGGAAAGGACCCTACAGAGAAATGAAATGTTTTTCTTTACCTTTCGCCTGATCTGGTCTGTGTGTAACCAAGTCTCGCTCAAGTCTCGCGAGAGTTGAGTTGTTGCAGGAAGTTACACACAGACTGGATCAAGTGAAAGGTAAAGAAAAACGTTTCATTTCTCTGTAGGGTCCTTTCCATAATGTTGTCAGACACTTATAATAACAATCTGAGCCTGTCAGTGGCAAAAACAAGCACTTTTAGTGGGCGTACATTGACGGTGCGATTTGCCCCGTCGGATTACATTGCAGCTCGTTTCGCTGCTGCCGGCTGAAGCGATCTTGCTCAATACTGGACCAATTTCAAAAATTGTTGTCCCCTTTAGTCACTTAGACACAAAAAGTTGGGAAAATAGGGTCCAGGTTGAAAAATACCGAAGTTACCCTTTAAGGCTAATGAAAAGAGAGGAAAAGCTTAGAGCCTTGGGATGCTTTACTGTACCGGAACCAAGAGAGATTTTTGTTTGTTTTTGAAGATGCACCATATGTTTTTTTATCCTTGCTGATGTGTGGGTCTTACTTCATTAAACCCATTTTATTTGAAATTCAAAGAAGCTCTTTGGCCCTCCTTTCCTTTCATATTAATTCTTCCATTTGAATTATTTCTTAACATTTATCACAGATTGTTTTTGGTTGTGGAGTGGCTTACTCAGCCAAAGCCAGTTTTACAGTGCTTTACAGAATCAGACAATTAACAAGACATACTGTATCCTGTGTATGACCAGTGTTGAATGAAACATTCACGAATGCTGGTCCTCCGCAGACCCCTTCGATGCTGGCGCTGACCCCAGGCAGAGGACCTGAGTCTGGGGGCACCAAGGTCACCATAGTCGGGGAGAACCTGGGCGCTGGCAGCACCGTTAATGTCCTCTTTGGTAATCAGACCTGTGAGCTGTACAGGTGAGTCTGATACTGCTTTACCTCCTATTCATAAAGACCTCAGATTCAGAGGCATTGATGTAAGACTGCCTCCCACACAGTGGTCAGTACATAGCCTTCTGTAGTCTATTTATGAAACACAAAGATATGGCTCTATTTAAAGAAGTGCTCTTTAGATACAATTAAGTATCCCTGAATAAAATGAAAGGTCTTGATAATGATTTGTGAGGAGGTGATGAAACCCATGGTGGTGGGTATTGTTCTCTGCGTATTTATAGATTTCTATTTAAATTTCAAAATGCCTCACATGGTAGGAGCCAGGAGGGTGAAGAGGAGAGGCCATTAGCTAGAGCACCCTCTAATTACAGTGTTCCATCCCTAATGTGTCTGTAACGAGGAAGAGTCGGGACAGAGTGTAATGAATCCTCACCCCTCATGGTACTGTGCATGGCTCATAACTGTGTGAAGCCAGGGATTCGCCACTGCAGCAAAGAGTGGGCAGAGTCAGAATCAAAGGGAAGAGTAAATCCTTCCCTTGGTGCTCCCACCAGGAGGACCGTGTCGGAGATTGTATGTTTCTCTGCGCCATCTGTGACTGGTGCGGGACCGGTGCAGGTCAGTCTGAGCGTTGACCGGGCCAAGGTTCCTGGGAGTCTGGCCTTTGAGTATATAGAAGACCCCACAGTCCAGCGCATCGAACCCCAGTGGAGCATCACCAGGTAACACAATACACTGCTGTCTATAGCCTCCTAAATTGCCCATAGGTGTGAATGTGAATGTGAATGATTGTCTGTCTATTAGAGCACTATGATAGACTGGCGACCTGTTCAGGGTGTTTCCCTGCCTGCCGCCCAATGCATGCTGGGATAGGCTCCAGCTCCCCGTGACCCTAAGAAGGATTAAGTGGGTAAAGACTGAATGAATGAAAGTTGCCAGGTGGGTGGGGTTTGACACACAGGACAACACAATGAGTGCTGCAAAGCCTAGTTAAAGAATCAGAGGAAAGAACTTGAAAGTCAGCTTAGTATACTTTTCTGTTATTGACAATTTATCTAATGCCATATGTATTCATAGTATTCCCATGATGTCACATGCATTCCCTAACAATATGGTGCTTTACCATATACACAGCTCATTGGCTGTGGCTGTCATTTGATTATAATCACTTGCAATAATCACTTTATTACAATCACCCGTTATTTTAGTAGATGGCTGTGTGGTGATGTAACAGAATACTATGAATAGTCCTAATCCCATCAAGCCCCACCCATCTGGTGCTGCATGCAGGTTAAAACAAACACTAAGCATTATTTGCAAAAAATATTTGACCCAGGTTTGGCTATATCTATGGCTGAGTAGTATAATATCTATTCTATAGCAACTAGGGCTGGGTGATCTGGACACAGTTATCACGCTAATCCTAAAAAATGTCAATATTAATATATAACAATATACTGTATGTTAACATGTGGAAAATCACATGTTAAATCATTAAATTGATATTCATCACATTGAACTGTATGGTAATATAAAGCGGGATAAAACTCAAATTTTCAGATAATGTTCCCTAATTTGTTTCAGATCTCATTTTGTGAGAGATTTTAATTAGTATTTGCTTTTATCATTAAGACAACAGAAATGTGTATCACAACAACTCTATCATTATTTTCACACAATATAATTTTGTTGAAAGACAATAAACGATTATATTAAATTATTGTCCAGCCCTAATAGCAACATTTATATAATTTAATTGTTTTTTCTCAAATGAAGGATTACATCTACTCCTTTTTAATACATGTGTACTAGATACCATCTGCCACAATGACATATGTGATGAGCAAAACACTGACAGGGACGCTGTTCTGTGTCTGACCTGAACAAAAATAATTTCTCAAGGGGCTCAATTAACATTATTCAACATTATTTATTATTATTACCGTTATTAGAGAGTTGTATATTTTTAAATAAAAGTCAGAAAATATGAAAAAAAAAATCCTGTCTTAATGTGGCAGTCTGCCTAATACAGATTACGATGGTGCCAGGCAAGCTGTGAGTTAGCCAGAGAGTTCAGGGTTACAGGGAGAGAGCTGCAGAGAAATGTAGTGTTGTGGTAGTGGGAAATAAAATGGTTGGTAAACTATGATCTACAATCTGTGATCACAATAAGGGGAACCAATATAAGCAAACAGAAACAATCTGTTTGCTTATATTATATATTATCTCAATAGTATTTATGTTTTATCTCCTTGGAAATGCTCTTTTCATGGTCTTTCACTTGAATGAGTTTGATGCTACCACTACTGTAGAAATGAAGATGAAATTGCGTCATAAACGTTTCTATCAGGCGGGTTAACTCTATTTCACAAATTAAAAGATGGTATTTAAGCGGAGTTTAGGTGGGTTTACCCTGCACCACATCCCTGCAGGGGAAACTTCAGAGAGACGCCCTGGCCCTCAGCCTAGTGACAGGAGGAGCTTTATGGAGCTGCAATCAGAGCTCTCATCATCAGTGTGCAGTCCCACTATGTGGCCCTATAAGCTTAGGTAGCCTTTGAAGTGTGAGAGGGATTGGTTCTCTCTCAAGCTGACTAGACTGGCCAGTTTTTTTTTTTTTACTATTTTGCCCCATCTCTCTGCCTGTCTGTTTTTTTTCTGTCTCCTTCTCAGTCTCTCTCTATCCCTCCCTCTCTACTTTCCAATTCCATACTCTTAAACCTTTCCTGAGCTCTCACCGCAGCACAGGTGATGCGAAGACTAGACCGTGTTGTTTATTTTAATCACATCTAACAGAGATATGTAAACAAGCAACACCTGTATTCATGCTAAGCAACACCTGTATTCATGCTATGCCAACCTCACAGTCATGGATGAATATAAAATAGCAGCCAGCTGGTTCACCCGTTTGATCTGGCTCTTCTACCCAATAACAAAGAGTTAGTTGCCATGCCAGCTCGCTCCCCAAAGATGCATTAATGCAGTTCCTGTGGAAATTGTTGGGTTTGCAACTAAAACTGATTGATTTCTCTGTGGTCGTCACTCTAATGAAATTATGAAGAAACAGCAGTTTGTGTTGTTTCACATAAGCCTACTTGGAGATAATAGTGTGTATGTGTGTGTGTGTGTGTTCACATTTATATACACATGCATAATGTGTTTCACGTTCAGCATTGAAATTTAAATTATTACACATTTTTTGTAACATTTGACCAACAATTCTTGTTACTTATGAAACAAATGTGTTCCTTCCTCCTAAACAGTGGACACACCACCCTGACAGTGACTGGCACCAACCTGGATGTAGTTCAGGAGCCACGGGTCAGAGTCAAATATGCCGGCCATGAGTCTGTCAATGTGAGTGTGACACCTGCTAATATACTGCACTTAACTTCTATTGACGTAACTTGCTCAAGCTGATAGAAAAGGACACAGTAAAGTTGTTCTTTATCAATATACTACAATGTAACAAGGTAAATTTAGTGCTTTACGTACTTTATTTTTAAACTAAGTAAAGTTCTGGCAGCTGGCTTCACGTTGGCCGATGGAGTTCCTTGTTCGTTAAATTCAAATGTGTTTGGGTGGGGCAAATAAAACAATTTCTGATTTGTTTTCATTTAACAGCAGAAAACATATATATCACTGACGCATTCCTTGACAGCGGCATTCAAGTAACTTTTATATCTGTACTGCTGGCGTAGCAATGGAAGAAAATATTGTTTACAGATGATATGGCTAAGTGGGAGCATGTAAATGGGAAATGCAATGAGGCCTAAAATTGATCCTTGAGGAACTCTACAGGTAATGTGTATTTAAGAAGTGATGGTGATTTCAATAGTGATGGAGAATGTTCTATGTGAGAGGCATGCACCAAACTAATTAAGTGCTGTGTTTTTGATGCCAACCCAGAATGTGAGTCGATTAAAATTGCATGTTCTACAGTATCAATGGCTGCACTAAGATCTAAAAGGATTAAAATCGAACTTTCACCCTCATCTGCTGCTAGAAGAAGGTCATTGGTAACTTTAATGAGGGCAGTCTCTGTAATATGCATATCTCTAAAACATAACTGGAATTGGTAAAAAAAAAAAAATATCCATAAAAGCTATTAATTGACTTGAAACAACTTTCTGTAAAATCTTAGATAAAAATAGAAGCTTGGAGATTGGCCCGTAGTTGCTGGGATTTAACGGGTCGAGGCTTGTTTTTGAAGGAGGGATGGAACAACTGCAGAAGAAAACAGACGGCAAAGTGCCACTTGCCAGAGAGCTATTGGTTATCAATAAAATACCAGCAAAAACTGTGTCAAAGACCTCTTTTAGGAATTTTGTAGGAACAACATCAAGAGGGCAAGTGGTGGACCTCATACCATATATAGTTTCTGGTTAGGGGGGAGTGATTTTAAGCCATATGTGATCAACCTTATTGGTAAAAACTGTTAAAAACTCTTCAAGGGTCTTCAAGGGGTGGCTTCAGTGTCAGTGCTATGAAAAATGGAGCCCATCTCTTATATTTTGGATTGCAATTCTGCAGCAGTTAATGGCAAAGCAGCTGTTATAAATGCCTGTAAAAACTCACTAGCAGAAGTAAGGTTAAATACATGAGAGCAGACAGGTGCACAGATACCCTTGGTCTCATGTAGACCAGAAGAGATCACTAAGTCAAATGTGATCCATTCAATATGATCCATAAAATCTTTGGTGAGTGCCTAGGCTGGACGACAAACATGGACGTTAAAATCACACTATTTATTATAGAACCAATATACTCAAATGAGGTGAAATTACCACTTGAGGTGGTTGAACATTTAAAATTATAATTACAAGTTATTGGGTAACCGAAGACCTTTGCAAAATCAATTTTATCTATAAAATATTGACTATTGAATTTCAGGTAGCAATTTCAGAATGGTTATACTTTATATTATTTGAAATTAAACCGTTATATCTACATCTTTGTATAACATTTGTCCATGTCATTTCTCATATTTCATACTGCAAAGCTATAGAATATGTAAGGTTTTACTGTGACCTCTGTAAGTTGTCAACATGGTTTGGGTGATGATTTGATTTCTTTCCAGGTGTGCAAGGTGCTGAATACCACCACCATCAGCTGTTTCGCCCCCTCGTTGAAGGCGGAGTACACCCCCGACCAGGAGACGATCAAACATGTGGACGAGTTTGGCTTTGTGTTCAACAACGTCCAGGCGCTGCTCACTTACAACAACACAAGCTTCATCTACTACCCAAACCCTTACCTGGAGCCCCTCAGCCTCTCTGGGGTTCTGGAGCAGAAACCTGGTTCTCCCATCATACTCAAAGTAAGTTAGAGGAAATCAGACCTGCTGCTGTTTGGGTTTAATGAGTCCCAGTCTTTTGTGATCTGGTTCACTAAAATAGATAGCGAGAATTCTCTGTAGCCAATAAGCACTTAGTATTGGCATGATGAGGACATTGTATCTTTAATCTTCAATATTGTTAATGTAGTTTATTGCCATCTATATTTTATCCTAACTGTCACTGCTGTAATGACCCAATTTTCCTTCAGTCCCATTTTATCTTAAGTGCTGCATGTGTCATTATCAAATTAAGTGTGATACCATGGTGGAGGCCAGTTAGTAGCCTCTATCTCATGGTATTGTTAGTATGTGTTTCCTAAAATTACAACCACATTTCCCATCACAAAGAGGATCTCGCTGGTTGTCCTTGTTTTTTGTTGAAGGTTTTCTCTTTCACTTTACTGAGGAGGATAAACATGTTTGAAGAGATTTTTCCATCGACCTTTCACTCCTTCCACCATCTGCCATTGCAAGAAACTCTGAAATCTGTAGCTCTGTTTGCACCGGAAGAACAGTGTCCTCTTCCTGTTTTGTGCCATAAAGCAATCCAGCAGGCTTCCCACCGCATCCGAACTGATAGCACACAATGTAAAATGCAGCATGGAGGCTTGTGGAGCCTATTAGAGGCTGCCAATCGTCTCCTTGATGGTCTCGTTTGTTTACACAAATTATAATGTAATTATACCAGATTCTGTGGTAATGATTGATTGATGTTAAAATGCTACACATAGGATTTTTCCCAGCCTCTTGACTTAATATTAGTGTAATAATATTTAGATTAGATTTGAAAACATCACTCATCTACCAGACCTTTGCTGTATGGATCCTCACCTGAAGCGTTCTTAGTGTTTATGTTTTTAACCAATGCTCCTAGTTCTTGCTGTGTATGTGTGTTCTTAAAATTTGTGATGTGCTTGATCTCTTGCTCGTTTCTGTATTTATGTCTGTTGCTGCTCTGTAAAATACATTGATGAACCTGTTTGTTGGAAGCAATTTATATGACTTGACTGTGTTGCAGGGACGCAACCTGGTGCCGTCTGCATCCGGTGGAGCCAGGCTGAATTACACAGTGTTGATTGGAGATACTCCCTGCTCCCTCACTGTCTCTGACACACAGCTGCTGTGTGAACCGCCAAACCTCACCGGCCAGCACAAAGTCCTGGTCAGTCCAACACTATTTCTGTCTGCTTGTGTTTTTTTTTTCTGTCCGTTTTTTCTGACGCTCTGTCTGTCCATCTGACTGCCTGTCTGCTTGGATGTAGGTCACGATCTGTGGGTCAGTGTCTGTCTGTACGTTACGCTGTTTGTGGGTCACCGACAGGCTTTCGGTTAAGTCACTGTCATTCTGTCATTGTCTGTCACTCATGGTCTGGTAGGTTCCCGATTACAGAGCGTTTCCCTCCAGAATTATTGGCAGGCACCGCTGGTAATGAAGAGTGAAAGCGCTACAAAAGATAACCGACCAAAGAACTGAGCTAAATTATGTGCTTAGAACTTTCAGAAAATTCTATGTTCTTTTATTCAAAGGCTACTGTTCTGGAAAATTGTTAATTTTTTACTGTGTCATAAACTTTATTATGAAAAAGAGGGTTGTCATAATTATTACCACCATTGGTTGCAAAGCTAAATAAACTCCCCCTTAATTTTAAATTGTACATAGATTTACTGTAGTATAACTGCTACAAGTAATATCCATATGCACTATAATCAAATAGTTTTTAGCAGATGAAATATCACAACTGTATGATACCGTCTACATTCCTGCACAGATTTCAATTGTATTTGCCAGCTTTATTCTTCAGCAGAAGGCCTTTTGATTATTGATCTTATTAGGCTTTATTTGTTATTGTTTCCTTCCTGTAAGCAGTTTGTAACACTGTTTTGAAAAGTACTATGCAAATAAATGTTTTATTGTTAACACTGACTTCTGTTCGTCTGATGTCCAGGTCCAAGTAGGAGGTCTCCACATCTCTCCAGGAGCGGTCCACATCCGCTCAGACAGCCTGCTTACACTTCCCGCCATCTTCAGCATCACAGCAGGAGGAGGGCTGCTGCTCATCATCGTCATCATAGTCCTGCTCGCCTACAGACGGAAGTCGCACGAGAATGACCTCACTCTCAAGCGCCTGCAGATGCAGATGGACAATCTAGAGTCCCGGGTGGCTCTGGAGTGTAAGGAAGGTAAAGCAAACTGAGTCTGAATCATAAATACTGTCTACCGATAATAACTCTCACTCCCATACGAACTCCCAATCTGTAATTGCACTGTTGAAAATTATTATTCTTATACAGGCTTTGTTTAAACTGTGCTTTATTGGAATGAGGATTTATTTATGTACATTTATTGTCTGAGCTTTTGGTGCAAAGACTGGCAGAATGTGATAGTTAAGCATGAGTTTTATGATATAAAGTTTACTTTTGTAATGTTTGTAAACATTGGAGTTTTGATCAACTAACAAAGTTCTAAAAAGTTCCAGTTTTCCATCTGCAAGTCAAACTCAGCTATTTTTAAATGGTAAAATAAATTATGAATTGTATTATGTTACAGAGAAGAATGTAGATCCAAAGAATTTCAGGGCACTCTCTGTTCTTATTTTGGTTAATACATGGCAATTTGAATCTTAAAATCTTTAATTTTTTTTTGCTATGCATTATCCAACATAATAAAGGCTTTTTAATTGGATTTATCTGGATCTGCAATTCTCCATATGAACTGCCCCGCTTCCCAAAAAGCACCTTTCATCTCGACATAGTGTTCAAGCCGAAGCAATGTTCTGTCTTTGTCATCATTGTATTAGTTTACAATTCTTACAGTACTTCAGCTCAAGTATTTAACGTTCAAGAGAGTAAATCCTGGAATGTATTTCCTCATAGGAAGTTGCTCATAACTGCGATGTGTGACTCGTGCAAAGACAAAATGTTTGTTTGCTAAAATGTTTAACGCACACCTCTTGTCATTTGCAGCCTTTGCAGAGCTGCAGACAGACATCAACGAGTTAACCAGCGACCTGGACAGAGCCGGCATCCCCTACCTGGACTACCGCACTTACACCATGAGGGTTCTGTTCCCCGGAATAGACGACCACCCTGTGCTGAGAGAGCTGGAGGTGAGTTCTCCGCCTCCGCCACAGAACATCGGAGTTCGGTCTCGACGCAACTTCTCCGATGTCCTGGACTCGGTCTCGGTCTTGTGCCTATTTTGACTCAAACTTATATGTTGACTCGACTTTTTCCTGTCCTCCTAAAATTTTCAGCGATATGTATTTCTCCACCTGGTTGTTCCATTTTCTCCCCAGCACAATTTATGGGATCACACCTGTGTATAGTTTGTAATGGTCCTGTAATGGACTTCTATGCGTTGATTAGTCAGCATCAGTTGGATGTTGAAGGATTTAGTGCAGAGCTCCTGCAGGTAGATCTACATCTCTGTTGATCCTTAAGAAACTCCTTAAGCATTATTTTTACATTTGGAAAGACATGTACAGTCTTTGACAATTTTGGTCTTGGTCTTGAGTCAGACTCAGTTTGCTCTGGTCTCAGCCTTGACTTGGTCTCGACTCCCTTCGGACCTGGTCTTGACTCAAACTCAACCGGACCTGGTCTTGGAATTGACTTGGAGTCGACTAAGGTGGTTTTGACTACAGCCCTGATCTGAAGGGGTTTCATTCCAAAAACACTATATATCCATTCTTGGAGAAATGTTCAGTCAGTAGTACTTCAGAAACACAAATGGTTCTATCCAGGGTCAGAACTAGACCGTCTATTGAACTATAGTCCCGGACCTTTTAAACACACTGGACACATTTGAGTCAGCCACCTAACGTTACTCTAATTCCTACTGCTGTGGTGCCATATGTGAGCAGGACTAAGTTCTCATAATTTTCCATTAAGCCTGCATGCTGGTTAAACATTTCATTCTAAATATTGGCACTATAGTCCTGTATGCTGCTAGATGCCTGCCAGTGTAATCTGTCATCTCTCTTTTGCTATGCATTTAACCCTTTGTTAAGCCTGAGTTAACCCTTTGAGGAGCTGCTGAAACAAATGATAGGGACAGTATAGGTCTTCTAAAATGTGCGTACCCAAATCTATGCCCATGAAACATGATAATTATTATGATAGATGTACAAACAGCAATACAGAATCATAGTGCAAGATATTTGCTTAAAATGACTGAAGATACATGCAACTTTATCTTTCATCAACACAACCTTCTGAGTCTCTCATCCACCCGTTATTATTTTTCGATGAAATTGCCATACCCTCAAGATCAAAATTGAGTTTGTGTTACCAATTACAGTCAGTTCAATTGAGCCATTATTTTATTCGCAATGATCTCAGAAGATTTCCACTCTAAAGAGCATCTGAGATCGCAGTTAGAACATCATTACTTTTTCATGAAGGTATTTCATTTTTCCCAGGAAATTTTTAGGCTATGTAGTCGCTCAAATTGTACCAGACTGATGTATTTATCAACTGAAAATCAAAAAATTCCCCCCCAGAGAAGGATGCAGCTGGACCTGTGTATTTCATGCCACTGCATCTGGGCTAAGTCCCTGATGTTGTACAGTCCTAGTCAGGCCCCCGGGTCTATCCACAAAAGTGTCACTGTTTTGTATGCAAATGTCTTGAGATGGTTCATGACTTTAACATTATTCCATATGGTGCATTTCTTTCATACTAGCAATCTTTTCTTTTAAGACTAGGCCTTTTTTTTCAAATGGTGGATATTTCATTCTGTTCTCATATTCCTCTTTTTCTGTCGCTACTTTGCTCTTTGATCTCTGACAGTGTGAGTCTTAAATATCTAATAAGTGTGTGTCTTTGTGTGTGTGTGTGTGTGTGTGTGTGTGTGCATGTGTGTGTGCACAAAAATGTATGATGTATATAGGTGCCAGGGAGCGGACAGGCGAATGTGGAGAAAGCCTTGAAGCAGTTTGCTCAGCTGGTGAATAACAAGGTTTTCCTGCTGACATTCATCCGCACTCTGGAGCTGCAGCGCTCCTTCTCCATGCGAGACCGTGGCTACGTGGCCTCGCTTATCATGACCGCTCTGCAGGGACGGCTGGAGTATGCTACCGACGTCCTCAAACACCTCCTGTCAGACCTCATAGAGCGCAACCTGGAGAGCAAAAACCACCCCAAACTGCTCCTGCGCAGGTAAACCCAGTAATACCTGTTTATGAAATATATGAGGACAATAGAAAAGAGAAAATCCATTATCTGAAGTTCATTTAATATCTCAAAAATATATGTGTTATTTTCTCAGCCAAGAATATGAGTTACTTACCATCTGCGCTGTTAATCATTTTGTGACTTACAATAATTGCATTTTGTCAACAGTAGTCAAACCAACTGTATATCACAGTCTTCATCAGCTAAGCCTTGAATAGGAATAAGTAGCATTTGTAGAATCAGCTTTTTTTGTATTATTATTATTTATCATTACATGATAGATAGGTTCATTCAAGTGGGGTCCAGGTGTAACCTGAAGAGATGTGTCTTCAGTCTCTGGCAAAAAATGGATATGATATACGTACAGAACTGTATGAATATGAAGCAAGGCATTGCCAAAAAAGGGCATCTGTCCTCAGAAAACCTTCCGTAGAAAATTAAGTCAAATTCACATTCACACAGTTACACTCATTCACTCTAGGGAGCGGCCTTTACAGTTTTCTGCTGTCTGCCTTTGAGTAGCTCGACTGCAGCAGTTGGAGGTTAAGTGCTTATGACAGCGGCACCTCAATGGCAATTGTTGAGGGGAGAGAGCAATTACTCCTTCATTCCTCTGTCTAGATTTTCCAAGATGGCGAGGGGATCTGAACCAGTGGCCTTCCGGTCACAAGCCTGATCAGTGCCGATCAGTGCTGCTAATCCTTTGGCATAGATAATTCCTTCGTGCATTGTCCTTTCCAGCCCAGTTGCTGCACTTCTGATGGATGAATAATTAGGCCAGCGAAGGAAAGCCCAGCTCCGTTCGGTTTTGTGTTGTGCAGTGGCGTGAAACAGCCGTTAAGAGTCTGGGAAAAAAAACACAAGAGTGCCTGAGAAGACAGGTGAAAGACAGGAGCAGCGAAAGTGATAGAGAGTGGGAGGGACTGGGAGAGGAAGAGCACCTAATGGTTGGGGGAAATGTGAGTGCAGCAGCGGCAGAGCCATTGTCAGTCTGGCTTATCTTCTGTGTGCCACTCATGAAACATTCAGCTGTAGCTCACGTTTCTTCCCTCTTCACCTCTCCTCTCCTCCCTCCTCTCTCCTCTCCCCCGTCTTCCCTCCACCTCTGGTTATCTGCTGATTGTTTTCCCAGTGCCGAGACTGGCCTGCTGAATGTTTCATGAGTTTTTTTAGGAGGGCTCTCTCAATCTGAGGCACACTCATTAAATATAAGGATGAGTTAACATGGGAGGCAGTACAACTTGAACTTGTTAGCCCAAACATGCTGCTCTTGCGGAGGCACTCTAAAATCTAATGGGATGCAGTCAATGGGGGAGCGGATATAGGTTAAGGTGAGGAGGCGGATAAGGATTGAAGGAGAGTGACAGAGAGACAGCAGTTTAGGGAGAGTTAGAGAGGATGGTGGCTGCAACACTGCTAGCTTTGAATCAAATTAAAAACAGCTTATAATCCAGTTTAAAGGTATTGTTACACGATTTAAGGGGATTACTACACTAAGTCATGAAATCTTTTCCATCTGGTTTCATGTTAGATAGCTAAGTGCTGACACAGTGAGGAAGGAACAGAGTGAAAGGACTTAAAGTGGACATCAAAGTTGTGTCTGCACAATTATGTCATGACCCAAATATATTCTGCACTAGCAGCACTCAGCTACATTGGAGTATGTGTCCTTTGAGACCGCGCGGCAGAGTAAGGATGTTATGTCTCTGTAAACTCACTGCGTTACTTTTTTTTTTTTTTTCCCAACACTGTCAGGCTCTTCTACGTCTTAAGTCATAAAAGAATCATCAGAGCACTCCAGCTCTCTGTGGGACATCTCCAGCTAACAAATGAGTACACTTTCCTCTTGTCTTGCAGAACAGAGTCAGTGGCGGAGAAGATGCTGACAAATTGGTTTGCCTTCTTGCTCCACAAATTTCTCAAGGTAATGTAAATGACTCGCGCACCTCATCGCTGCAGATGTCACTGTGATACATTACAGCGCTCCTTAAAATGATTAGCATTGATTCGATACCAGATAGACTGCTGTGTACACTGGAGTCGCAGCTGTCGTTTTATCCGTCTGATATTGATGTGTTTTGTGGGCAGTATGGAGGGATAATGCTCACCTATAGGGTCAAACATATCTCCAGCTTTGCGATTCAAAAGCAGAGTGAGCTCCACTTTATTGTGTTTGATGAGTCATGCTCTAGTGTCTGTTTCTCACTGTCTGCGCTGGTGAATATAGATCTCTTTTCTTCCCTCTTCTTCTTCCTATCTTTCTCCCACCTTTCTCTGTAATCCCTGGGTTCCCCGTCCAAAACAAAGGAGTGTGCTGGCGAGCCTCTCTTCATGCTGTTCTGTGCTATCAAACAGCAAATGGAGAAGGGACCCATAGACTCCATCACCGGAGAGGCGCGATATTCCCTCAGTGAGGACAAGCTCATCCGACAACAGATCGAATACAAGACCCTGGTGAGTCACCAAGACACTTGAAAAACAAAGAGTCCACAGTTCTGTCTGTAATCATTTTTTTTTTCATCTCTTGACAAAGAGGAATGACAAATCCAAATCTGCCTAGGCGGTGGTAAGAAGGCAACATCTTATGTGCCTTTGAATGCTGACTTTGTGTTTTGATAGTTTCAATAACATGAAGTCAGTGGACAGATAATGAAGCAGGATGAAGATACTTAACTTTTAAATGCTAAACCCTAACGCTAATCAGCATCATTTCCACAGTTTTCCTATTTCTTCCACTAGAGTTTGGTAAATCCTGACTGGTGTGCACTAAACTTAATCAGCAAATACTTCATCGTTTCATTCTTGGAAGGGCCACCCATATACAACAACATGGTTTTTTTTTCTGTTTCCCCTCCATTAAAATTAAGCGTGCTGGGTTTCACTAGCTCGTCAGAGTAACTTCTCCCTCAGGCTTTAGCCCCCAAAGCAGAGCCAGCCAGCCGGCGACAGGATGACACCTCTCTGATCGCCATGTCGGACAGTCTGAGAGGCTGTGTCTCATTACTTGTTTAGTGCCCCCCACTAGAGCTGCACAACCCGCATCCCGGAGGTGTGAAATTACATTTCTGGCCAAGATCCTCTCCACCAGGACAGTTTGGTGAGGAGTAGGTAATGAAAGGACTTTTTTTTGCAAGCAACACCTTTCTCTCTGTCTCTTTTTCTCACCTACCCCCTCCCTCTCTCTCTTTCTCTCTATCCTGGTTCCCCAGACGCTGAGCTGTGTGAACCCAGACAATGAGAACAGCCCAGAAATCCCTGTCAAGGTGCTCAACTGTGACACCATTACCCAGGTAAAGGAGAAAATCCTGGACGCGGTGTACAAGAACATGCCCTACTCCCAACGGCCCCGCGCTGCAGACATGGACCTAGGTAAATCATACTGTGAAAGACTAATTGTAGGCAATACTGAAATAATACTAATACTGAAAAGTATTTACCATGACTCAGCATTAGGGCTGAAAGATATTGACAAAAAAATCTAATTGTGATTATTAATACAAGTTTTTCTTCAAAAAACTTCTTCTTCTTTCTTTCATTTTTTTATAACTTTATTGTTTAAAGAAATTTTTGTTGAATTGAAACTGATTTGAGTAGTTTGAGTATGATGAAAGGTTTTCACCAATATTGTACTCATAGATTCATAGACCAAAGATTACTAAAATACCTTGTTCAGAAATCCAGTTTGGATGCTCCTCTCTCTTAAGCAATTAATTGCAGCCTCTGCGATTTCATATTGCGATTTTGATTTTTGTTTTTCGATTAATTGTTCAGCTCTACTCAGGATGTGATGTAATGCTGATGGGAGCACCTACATAGAAACTTACGGGGATGTTTCATTGAATTGAACATTCAATGAAACATTGAACATTGAACCTACGTCATCTACAGAGGGCTCAACATCAAATTCTGGCAAAAAAAAAACCTCCATACCTGTAGCTACACTCACCACTGCTGAAATTAAACCTTACTGACACTGCACCTACACCCACAGCATGTCAACCGGTATTAAATGACTGGGAGCACCAGCTGACATGCTCTTTTCGAGGGGAGTGAAGAACTTACCTTGTAGGTAGTAGCTGATATTGGGTTTGTAGTTTTTACCCCTTAAGGGGCTTTTATTGGTTAGGGATTTGGAGAGGATCAGCTTCTCCTAGTTGCTCTAGGCATCTTAAATCTCAGACCGTGTGAGGAAGCTGCGTCATATTATTCTGTGTTTTGTTCTCAGAATCACAATCGCCAAGATCAAGAAGTGTACAGGTCTTTTTGTCTGGGTGACATTAGGGTAGAGGCGCTTGACATCTGACAGAGTTTGACAGAACAAACTGACACAGGTGGTACAAGGACAACATCACCTCACCTGCAGTGCGACGGTGGGACGGTGTAAGACATACGATGAACAGTAGACTAAATGTATCGCTCATGGTACTGTCAGGCACTTAGATAAAAAAAAATCCACCAGATGGCATATGTTACACATTCAATATTCATTGCATTTTTTCCCCAGAATGGCGGCAGGGCAGGACAGCACGCGTGGTCCTGCAGGATGAGGACATCACCACCAAGATAGAGAGTGACTGGAAGAGACTCAACACGCTCATGCACTACCAGGTCTGCTCATAACAACTATCATACTTTTTAGAAAACCACTGCACACCTGGCATATATAACCTACAAGCTTTGAGCCTTCTGCAACATTTTTTTCACCTTTTATTGTCCAGAGAAGGTTTGATGAACACACTCACACAAGCATGATTATAGTATATCTAGCATATACACTAGTGTGCCTGTGTCTTTTGTTTCAATCCATAGATCTAACTCCACAGGTCACCAACATCCAGCGTGAGTCATCCTGTTCCTTATTCAGTCTGATGATAGGCTGTGCAGTCTTGCCTATCAGCTTCGGGACAACAACACCACTTCCATGCAGCTCACATTTACTTTAGCCTACTCTTGTTGTTCAAACAAAGAGGAAAATAGAGACAAAGGAAATCTACATTTGCCACACCAAAAGCGGGTTTGACAAGAGAGGAATGTATTCTCTCTTATCTGTCAAGGAGATGCACAGTTTGCGCTTTTATTTTTAATCTCTCTGCAAAGTGTGGACATGTTTGTTCTGCTGCTAAGCTGGATTTGTATTAGTTTCGTTTGTAGCTCATGCAGAACAGTAGCGTGGATTCTGCTCACGATGAGGCCGACCTCCCTTCCTGTGCCAGGCACAGCCACCGAATAGTTATCTGGAACTATACTGCATAGACTTAATGGAGGACTGGCGCTCACACTGAGCTGCTGCTTAGCTTTGTTAACTTCAAAACATTCACACAGTCAGTGAATGTGCAGGCAGGCAAACAAGTATATATTCACTATGACTTTTATCCAACTGTGTGCGCAGTAGGGGAGTTTTAGATTGCAATATTACTTAAAACTTTAGGCTAACAATATGTCATCAGCCACTTTTCCACAGCAAGGCAAAGTGGGGTTTATCAAGGCCAAGACCAAATTCAGAAGCACTATTAGTTTATTTGGTTCTATAGTCTTGAAATCATCTCCATTAGCAACAAGATTCTGATGGAATCTTGTTTAGTTTAGTTTAGTTTGAACTTTATGTTTGTGGAAATTCAATGACATGGATAATTGATAAGTTAGGTTTGTTCCTATAGTGGAAGCTGTTGATCAAGACTTGATTGTTGTAGATATTACTGTTTCGCTGCTGTCATAGAAGAACCCTATAAGTCTAGTTTCAGTTATTTTCCTGAATGTTTTAAATGTTTTTACTTGAACTGAAGGCTGACATGGTCCTTTATAGATTGAGTAAGTCTCATGACACTGTGGCCCATGAAACACATCCACAACCTCTAGAATAAAACCTAAAAAATGCCTGGCTTTTAATCTGAAAAGTTTTTTTTAATTCCTGCCATGTATACTTTTTGAATATGCAAGATTCTGGTCCAACAGCTGTGAGTTGGGAGATGGATAAACATGATGGAAATGTTTTGCCTGTGTGTTGCAGGTGTCGGAGCGCTGTGTGGTGGCTTTGGTGCCTAAACAGATGTCCTCCTTCAACATCCCCTCCTCAGCCAGCTTCCCACGCAGCATCAGCAGATACGGTCAGTACCGTTTCAGAAATACATACTCACTCGGTGCTGCACCATCTGTTGCTGTCACTCATCAGTCTGTTGTACAGCACATTAAACAAAGAGTTGCAGAAGTAAGGTATTCACAACTTTAAGGAAAGAAATGATTGATAGCACAAAGTTAAGACAAGTTATGTCACTTTGAAAGGATAGTAGGTAACTTCAGCTATGTTCAGACAGGCAGCTCAAATCCAATTTGTTTTGCATATCCGATACAAGTCCGATCTGAGCAGAGTCTGAACTGCAAAAAACACATATGTAATTCGATCTTTTCAGATCAGATTGAAAACATATTCATAGGTAATTTGAAATGTGATTCAAATCACATCTCAAATCGCAGCTCAGTCTGACCACTCAGTTAAGATTTCAAGTGTTTTATTTTCCATCACTGGACAACACGTATTTGATGTCACACGTTGCGACAAGAAGGGCAGAGAACAAAAAACATGGAGGAGACACAGTAACAGAATCCAGCGCCTGGCCAGAAAATGCAGCTGTAGTCAGCGTGCACACACCTGTGTCGTTACTATGACAACCAATGTCGTAATGACAGCAAATTATTATACTGTCTAAACACACAAACCCAATCTGGTCTCTTGTAAATTATAATGTGGACAGTCAGCCTTACAGATCAGATTTGAAAAACAAATTGGATTTTTCTGCCATCTGAATATAGCAAGTCCTTGGTTGACAAAATAACATGAATATAGACTGGATCATCAGACTGAAAATATTATATAAAATGAACTTCAGGCAATATTTATTTTATAAGCTTTTACAATTCCTCTATATCTGACCTTTGACCATCCAGGTGTGGACGTCCCGTTCCGCTCCACCCCCACCAGCCCGGACAGCCCCCACTCCCGTGTGCCCATGCTGACCCCTGACCTGGAGAGTGGGGTAAAGGTTTGGCACCTGGTGAAGAACCACGACCACGGGGACCAGAAGGAGGGCGAGCGCGGCAGCAAGATGGTGTCTGAGATCTACCTGACGAGGCTACTGGCAACAAAGGTACAATATTAGCTACATATCTCCGCCTGTGACAAATAAGTTCTATAGACCTCATTCCCATAGAATAATTTTCAGGTACTCCAGTTTTGTTGAACAGAACTATTCTATTCTATTCTATTCTATTCCATGCTCATATGAAGTCTTAACTCCTTGCATTGTTTCCTACAGGGCACACTGCAGAAGTTCGTGGACGATCTGTTTGAGACTTTGTTCAGCACCGTGTGCCGGGGCACCGCTCTGCCCCTCGCCATCAAATACATGTTTGACTTCCTGGACGAGCAGGCCGACAAACACGGCATCCACGACATGGACGTTCGCCACACCTGGAAGAGCAACTGGTGAGGGAGAGAGGGAGTCTCACTTGTCAACTTCACTGTGATTATAAAGCCATCTGACTGTGTTTAACACATTATACATACAGTAAGTTGTTAAACTGTGAAGGTGATGATCTAATCTGACAGGACTGGCTACAGGAAATATAAAGCAGGACCAGAAACACCCTCAATATAAATATTAGGAACACCTCTCTAATACTGAGTTGCAGCTTATTCACAATCTAGCACAAAGTGTCTAAAAGCCTAAAAGACATTTTTAATTAAGGCTACTTCAAGGAAAAAGAAGGTGTTGCTGACACTTGGTACACATGGAGTAAATTATTTCATTTTGCACATACCACACAAGGCGTACAATGTGTAAAATCTCTCTCTCTCTCTCTCTCTGCAGCCTTCCCCTGCGCTTCTGGGTAAATGTGATCAAGAATCCCCAGTTTGTGTTTGACATCCATAAGAGCAGCATCACGGACGCCTGTCTGTCGGTGGTGGCCCAAACCTTTATGGACTCCTGCTCAACGTCTGAACACCGTCTGGGCAAAGACTCACCCTCCACCAAGCTGCTCTATGCCAAGGACATACCGCATTACAAAAGCTGGGTGGAAAGGTGTGTGCGTGTGTGTGTGTGAGCATACAAATGTCCTCATAGTGATAGAAAGACGAGTAAAAATCCTCATTTTTACTAGTTCATTTCTTAGGTTTAGTATTAGGTTTAGGTTAGGTAAGGGTTAAAGTTAGTTTGGAGTTAGGGCTTGGGTTTAGGTTTAATAATTAGGATAAAGTAGCCTATATATATATATATATATATATATATATTGGATAATCTTCATTTTGGATGATGTGCCTCCTCTATTAGGATTCCTGATGTTCTTGCTATAGTCCACATTGGCATTTTTGTGGACTGTTTTTGATGCCATTTCCTTTCATATTAGAATCAACTGTATGATTCTTATATTATATTCTACTGTGGTTTTCACCCTTTTTTCTCTCCTATGTGTGTATATTAGTGTGTATGTTAGTGTCTGTATATTTCCTTTATGTGATTAATAATAATAAAAAAAAGAATTAGGATTGGTTTTAGGTTAGGTTAAGGGTTAAAGTTAGGCATGAAGTTCAGAAGGTTAAGGTTAGGGTTAGGGGTTAGAGAATGAATGTAGTGACTGAAGGTCCCCACAAGTATAGTGATAAATACATGAGTGTGTGTGTGTGTGTCTTTCTGAAAAAGTCGGAAGTGTGCGTATGTGCTCGAATGCGGCAGCATGTATATTACTAAACGACTGAAACCGGGAGTGACACATTTCCTTATTTTCCTGCCAAAACTCCTACTGTAAGAGTCACAGCCATCTATAAACGTTATATATTCTTTAGCTTTTCATGAGCTTCCGTGGCTTAAAATAACAGAATGAATCAGAGAGAGGAGAAAGGTCTGGTACGCGTGACTATCCGCTCACACAAATCCCTGGCCTCGACACTGACGGTGTGTGTGTCTCCTTCAAGGTACTACGCTGACATCAACCGCCTGCCTGCCATCAGCGATCAGGATATGAATGCCTATCTGGCTGAGCAGGCCCGCCTTCACTCCAACGAGTTCAATGTGCTCAGTGCCCTGCATGAGATCTATGCCTACGTCAGCAAGTACAGCCAAGAGGTGAGGTCGTGGCGTGATATCTAGTCAACACATTGCATTAAGGAGACACAGTGTGGAGCTCCTACTGCCATGGTTAGCTGACTGCAGTGTTAGCAGTTTGTAATAGGAGCGTTATTACTCAGGAATTGACCTGAAGATTATAGTTACGTTACGTAAAAGCAATTTATGGATCATTTATGCACTTACTTTTCTTTATTCACATTATTATGTACTTGTGTTCTAAAGATGTGAATTTAATATTGATATTGTAAGTAACCGTTGTCATCGTCAGCATCATTATTTCTCCCTAGTAGCCTAGTATACTTGGTGTTATTCTCGTATTTTTATAATTTTTTGTGATGTTAGATATTGCTTTGTAAATATACCTGGACATATCAGATGACAAAATATTACTTAAGCACATCTGTTTTCTATTTCTATTGAATCAAGAGCGAACTTGCGGAAGCAGCTGTGAAACGCGATGTTTGCTCTTGAATGTTTTATTTATATATGGACATTGGTCATTCCTGCAATCACCAGCACCTTAGAAAGAAACACGCGGCTGTGCAGAGGACACATATATAATTATATACTGTATATAAATATATATAACTGCAGTATGTTTTCTTGAACTGCTACTGTAATGAATGACATGCCTCAGTGACCTTGGTTCTGCAGTTTATGTGCTCATGTACCCCTGTCTTTGTGTGTGTGTGTGTGTGTGTGTGTGTGTGTGTGTGTGTGTGTATTAGATCACTGAGGCACTGGAGCAGGATGAACAGGCCCAGAAGCAGAAGCTGGCTTACAAGGTGGAGCAGATCATCTCAGTCATGTCTACAGAGAGCTGAGACACACACATACACACACAGGTACACACACACACACACACACACTCACAGAGAGATAGTCATGTACTCAAAGACATTAAAGAAACAGTATGGACCTATAAACACATTTACAAGGCAAGTGGTACACACACGTGCATGTATGCACACACACACACACACGCACTTATGCAGATACACATTCATGCATAAACACACATACACACACACACACACACACACACACAGTGATGTTTGCAGAGACACTACAGAGACTTTATGGACCTATAAACAAACTGACAGGGAACATGGCGTGTGCACACACACACACACACACACACATACATACAGATGTACATACACAATACACAGACACACAAACTACACCACACATCAAACAGCAGACCGTCCCAAAGCACGACTTTTGGATCCACTGTCATCATTTTTTTTATTTTTTCTGAAGAAACTCCAACAGGCAGACATCCAACTTCTAAAAGGCTCCTATAGAGAGAGGGTTTGGGCCATCATGGCTGCCGAAGTTGCCGCCAATTCTTTTCCACCGGGTAATGATTTGTCTTTGTAGTTGGTGGTTATGCTAAATGTGTGTGGCGTGGCTTTGTAGCTGCAGCTCTGAAGAGAATAGCACTTAATACAGAATGACTCAACTTGAGAAGTCACCGGGGGAGCTCAGCAAAGACAGGAGACAATTTAATGGGATGGCACATGTGAGGAGACAAGACTACAAGTACTGTCAAACATGAAGGACACTGATTCGCACTACATATCACAGACTTGGCCTTGGAGTGACATTGCCATTTGGAGCAGAGACGTGTAATTTTGTGTCATAAAGCCTTTTTCCTAAAGCCTTTTAAAGGCCTATAAAAAGAGAACACTAAAGACTCTGGCGCCGTCGAATATCTTCATTGCAGCTGAAGCTCCATTTCAGAGGATATTTGTTTGTTTGGTGAAAATTTTCTGAATCGCAATTCTGCTAAGGATTGAAAACAATCTACACAAAGCTCGTCGTTGACAGGGTGAGGGTCAAATTCTTTCACAATCCCAGACTGACAAGGCATCACATTGCAATTTGGAATAATTGTATATTTCCAGACCCAAGCCCTGGCTTTTAGTGCCAAATATAATATTTCTCATGTTTCATTCATGTTAAATGCTCCTGTAGAAGCTATTAATAATAGATGCCATTGTTCGGAAAGATCCCATTTGAGATAAGAAATTTTGTACAGTAATGATCTATAGACCACTAATTCAGCCATTCAAAGATAAGTGGAGACCAAATTGAACTGTAGCAGAAAGCATGATTAATGACACTATAACCCTGATCACGGATCAGATTAGCCTCACCCTGGCTAGCAGCATCGCTCTCCCACCCTCCCCCTCTCATCAGTCATTGTTTACATTGAACATGCTACTTGAAATGCACCAAGTGTACAAGATATTAAGAACACCTTCTCCTTCTGTGAAGTAATCTGGACAGTTTAATTGAGATGAAGGCTTTGATGCGGTATTGATTTTACCTGTTAAATCTGCTCTAAGCATTAAGTGAATATGCAGATGAAAGGGTGGAGACAAGTTGAAGAAGGATTTCTAAACCTTGAGACATTTGAGATGTGGATTGTGCAAAGGGGGAAGGGGCTGCAACTGAATATTAGGGAGGTGTTCCCCGTATTTTGTACACAGAGTGGATATATGATTAATGATACATGTTTTTATCTGCAGTTGATCCTAATAATGCTCATTTAATAAATGTCTTTTTGTTGGTTATCAGCACCATCCTCCCTTTGCATCCTGACTGCTTCCATGTTTCATATTTCCAAGTTTCATGTACAAATGTGCATTTTTTTTTTTATCTAACTGCTTGTCGTTTTCTTGCTGCTGTATTTCTGGAGTGCCATATCCAAACTTTAAAATGGGTATCATGATGAAAAATTTGGACCTCTGTGGGATTGCATTGATTCAGGGTTTTATTTTTTTTTGCTTGTTTGTTTGTGATTCATCTGTTGCAATGATGAAAGATGAATTTCATTCTGTGCTTGAGGATATTTCATTGCTCCACATAAAAGTCACTGTGACCATCTATTGGCGTCATTCTGGAGAGCTGCTCTTGTTGTTTTCTACCATTTCAGTATCAATGGGGTTATTGTATTCCCCAAAGGACCTTGATCCATGTTAATCCAGAAGAGCAAGATAAAATAAGATAAATAATGAATGCATTTCCTGTTAAGTGTTGAAATATGACAGAGAACCCATCCCTCTATTATACACTGTTTCATGTGTGTTTTGATGATAATTTATAAATGTGTTGTGCAATAAACTGTCAGACGTTTAAACTTTAATCTTTTTTTAAACTAAATATTATTGTATAAATATTGTACATACAAAACACTCCTATTTTGCAAGCAAATGATTCACTTTGTACCGTTGTTATACATTAAATGCGCAGCTGATGAAAATGATTTTGTCTGGCTTCTTTTGTGCCGATGATAAATTCTGAATAATCACGCTTTACATAATTTCTACATTTTCTATTCGGATTGTGCTGATGGTAGATAAACATCTTGTATCCTCAAAATCCTTCGACAATAGGTCATTCATATGCAAAATAATTTTCAATGTCTATTTCAGACTGCAAAGCCTTGACTTTGTCTTGACGTGTCTCCCAGTGAGTGCACACAGCATTATTATAATGCAGCTGATTATCCAAAGAGGCATTCAATGATTCATAATTCATGGCCACTCAGTTTGCGTTTTTTGTTCTTTGCAGACAAATAGTTGACGCTGTTATAGGTGAGGCCATTTGCAGGCCAATCTGAGCCCCACTACACATAACTAGATCAACAATCTATATTTATCATGTTAGTGGACTACAAGCATGCTAATCCAATAGAGAGTGAAACTGGTGCTGGGTTTGCCAGGCGAGGCAACAGGACTCCCAGAGTCTGATGTCAGAGATGGACAGAGATCCCAGAGATATCATCCATCACTTGACCTTTGTACTGTGCGATTGCCATCATTGATTTGGCCATATGCATAAGTGATGTCGTCCCTACACCCACCTCTAATTGTTATTAGACTCCAACAGATGGATAATTAAGAGTTCCAAAATGAGATCCATAATCTAATAAAAAGTGACACCTACACTTACAGCATGATTGATAGCACACAATGAACATATGGTACTTTTTTTAAAGAGTAGTGGGTAACTTGACTTTGACTTTACAGCCTGGTTCCTCAAATTTTATTCATGATTATGAATGAAGAACTTCAGGTAAGGATTTTCTTTTTCTTTTGCAAAATTGAAATTTGCTTTTTAGAATAGAACTCTTGAAATAATATCTTTCATGTCTGCCTTATTTTAAAGGTGCTAAAGATTTACTGATTTTAAAAGGTACATTTTAAGCATTTTAACATCAATAAATCATTACCACATTGATTTTGAAACTAATTACGAATTATAGTCTGCTTGAAAGGCTTTTGAACACCTATAGAGATACCTGATGAAGGTTGGATGACGTATCATTAATAAATGTATCTGAAAGTGCGGACACAGTGCAGGACTTCACTTAAGTAGAGACATTATAGTCTCAAAGTATAATTACTGTAATCAAATGAGACAATTGTCAAGATTGGCAGCCTCTACTGGCCTCTACACACATTTTACATTGCGTGCTACCAGGTTGGATTTTGCGGGAAATCTTCTGGATTGCTTTATGGCACAACACAGAAAGAGGGCGCTGTTCTTCCAGTGCAAACAAAGCTAACAAGAGTGTTTCGCAACAGCAGATTGTGGAAGGAGTAAAAGGAAAAAAACACTTCCAACATGTTTATGTTCTTCAGAAAAGTGAAAGAGAAAACTGCAGTGAGGTTTTAATTTTGAGAAGCACTAGCACTAACTGTCCTGAGATAGAGATTACCAGTCATCTTGACTATGGCAAGATACCAGAGAGGCAGATACTAAAGAGGTACCAAACTTGTAAAATATTATAGAAATTATAGAAGCAACGCTGCATGATGAACAGCCTCAGAGTGGAGAATAGTTCATACTGCTGACATATTTTGATAGGATTTGGTATGGCGTGTAAGCAGCATATAGGGGCTCCTGAGCACTTGCCATAGGGAGCCAGAATTCATTATTCATGTTTAACCCTTGGGGCTCTGGGCAAGCGGAGCAGAGCGGGGAGGAGGGCTGCATGGGCACCCCGGCTCCCCAACCCATACCTGTCAGATCCACGTGGGGGTGTCATCAGCGTGTGGAGGGGTCCTCTGTACACCTGCCAGGCCCTCACCCTTCTTCTTCCCTCTCTTCTCTCTTTCCTTGTCAGCATGCCTGCACTCAGCAGCCAGCAATTCCCCCTCACTCACTGCTCACACACACACACACACACACACACACACAGAAAGATCATTAGGACTCAAACCTCCTCTACTGACAGCTGAGCAAGCCGCAGGATATCTTGTTTGATAGACTGTGTGGTTGGAAGGAACCAGACAGGTTTATGGAGCTACTACTGCTATAAGAAATCCATTATTCTTCAATCAAACCCTTACAGTTGTCATAACATCTAATTCTACTTTGACTGATGATTGATGAAAATACAATATATATATGTATACATATATAATGTGGGGTAAAACAAGAATGTAGCTCTTAATTTCTGCACAATCACTGGCTGGACACTGCCAGGTTTAATGGATCCTTATCTCTCTGCTCTTCTGCTGCCCAGCATATTTGATTCAGGAGAAAACGGACCTTACACACAGACTGCAGATCTTGCGGAATAATTCAAATCGTGGCTGTAACTGTGGAATGAATACTGAATGAAAAAGGCCTTGGAGTTTCTTTGCACCTTGAACAACCCGTGCTGTAGTAGAGTATGTGTTAATAGTCAATGGAGATGGCTCTGCTTCAATGTCCTGAAGCTCAGAGAGAGGGGCATGGCACTAAGTCTGCTATCACAACATTGCATGCATATAATAAAGACGTAATATACATACATACATACATACTGTACATACATACATACGTACATACATTGTCTCTTTCTTTGCACAGAATTCCTCTCTTTACATCTTGAGTATAGGGCATTGTTATTACAGCTTGGACTAATAATACACTTATAGAGAAAGTGGCCATGATCAACAGCTTCAAATGTAGGAAAAAAGGAAATGACTGGTTGCTCTATATTGTCAAACTAGGATAAAAAATGTATCAGGTGCTCTTGGAAAATGGGGAAAAAAAGAGTGCTACAAACAAAAGGACAGTCCAGGCACTCCAGCTTCAAATGTACACTGCCTATAGATACAAATGTGTCATACATTTTCTCTCACATCATGTATGCAGTAGAAAAGTATTGCATTAATTATACTGTCCCCCGTGTACACTGAAGTCTCAAATTCCCTTTAGTGCCACTAGGATGCAGCAGTGAGTTTGCTGAGATGTGGGTGGAGAGATCTGCGTGCATCAATCCCATGCTGCTTTCATTAAATGCATGTTGCATCATCAGATTGCACAGGATCAAATAGGCATTGATATGTTTGTTCTTTCCAATGACAAAAGACAGCTGTCCAAATCATAGAAATTCTCCCATGACTGTATAGAACAAATCCCAAAGAACGGCGGTTTAGCCTCTATCCCTAACAACTTTCAGGATTTATTGAGTGAGGTAATCCATGACGGCATTTTATTTCCCCAATTTGCCATTTGTCATTTTTCTTTCATCAGATCCATGGTCATTTGCAGAATTTAAGGTAATAATTGCCTTCATTACTCACTACCAATAGCCCAATTCTGTCAATATACGCAGGTGGAAAATGGTTTCACTTCCATCAAAACATATGAAGCAATGAAGTGTTTAATGACGCTGGACTGAGAATTGATGAAGCAAATGACCAGTGGGTTGCTCTGGTCAGCACACCAGTCTAGAGGCGCCATCTTCTGGCCAAAGTTAATATCACAAGCATGACTTGGACATTGGCAAGACAAGATGAACATTTCTTCTTTCATTTGTTCACTGTTTGTTGAGCAGATACTGGGCTGAGAGAGGATGAGAATTTGTGAGAGGAAATGAAAAGTGATACAGAGAGAGGTCAAAACAGAGAGCAGCATGTGACAGGGACAAAAAAGTGTCTGTTTCAATGCTTTTGCCTGAGGGTGTGTGTGTGTGTGTGTGTGTGTGTGTGTGGGTGTGGTGGGTCTGGCATATGAGGAACATCTGCAGAGCCGTGAGGAGGTCCTGTAGGTCATGGCACATAGAGATACTCAGAACCCGGACTGTAAAACCCTCACAGGGACGTCCTTGATGCGAATTTTGTTTTGGGAAGGAGTGACTTCATTGATCCAGCACTTCCTTTCTCCCTGTTTCTTCTGTCCCTGCTCACACAGGGGCTGAGACTCTGCTGTGTGGAGAGCTAACGGTCAACGTGTG
The DNA here is from genome assembly GCF_048128805.1 of Centroberyx gerrardi. Taxonomy (NCBI): domain Eukaryota; kingdom Metazoa; phylum Chordata; class Actinopteri; order Beryciformes; family Berycidae; genus Centroberyx; species Centroberyx gerrardi. Next base: position 11,177,681 of record NC_136001.1, read on the forward strand.
GCTCAGTTTGAAATGAAATCCCTCCCACTCCTCCTCCTCCTCCTCCTCCTCCTCCTCCCTCCTAGCTTCCCTCCCTCTTGCACTCATGAAATCCCTTCAAGACTGGCTCCCTCCTACGTAGCCAATCGGAGAGCTTTATGGGATTTATGGTTCCCGCTTTCAAAAAGCCATAAAATGTGCATTAGAACATGTGTGTGTCTGTAAATGAGTGTGTGTGCGTGTGTGTGTGTGTGTGCGTGCGTGTGCATGTGTGTGTGAGGAAAGACATGGAAGGACCAAGGCATTTCATCTTGCAGATATTTGAAAACGAATTACCCTCAAGAACCCCTTTCACATTGTACAGAAAAAAATAATCAAAGAAATGAAATTAACACTCTTTCAATAAGGACTCTGAAAATGTCCTTGCCATTAATTGGATGGAGGGTGTGGATGGCTTTTCATGTAGATTTTACTTTTTCCTTGTGACTTGGATCAAGACAGAGCCTGAGTCGCTGCAGCCATGTTGTTAATTATGAACGGATGGCCAAGAATTTCTCTTCCCACAAAAGGACGTCACATTAGGAGAGTCGCCGTTTTACAACTTCCTGTTCAGAGCTCTGCCTGGGGCTCTTACAAATCATCCATCGCTGGAGGCTCTGCTCTCAGACAGAGTTTAAACACTGTTGGTACTGCATCATTAACATTTTGAAGATTTACATTTTAAACAACAGAGGCACAGACCAAAAAATGAGTCACCGACTTTCAGAAGGTGCCAGAACTCTTGGGAGAATCAGTCAAGCTTGAAATTAGTATTCTGAAATGAGCAAATAATCAAAATCGAAGCGTTCTGAGAGTATAATCCATGACATATCCTGCTAATAAGCCCTCTAGTTAGTGGGGATGCTCTGCCATTTAAAGTACTGATTTGTCAGCCAAGCCCATGATCCTAGGGTGGCCAATTAGGAGCTTAAACATCCTTTCCCACAAAATGAAAGATGTGTTGGATAAAACACCATTGACCTTTTGCCTAAAACAACCAAGGAGTGAAACATTACAGTCAGGTACAAGCCAAGCTGTCTGGCATTCTCTCATTGGCACAATTTGGTTCTGTTTTGACCAAGGAAAGGAGTTAGTAACACTTAAAAACATGCCTTCAAAAAAGTGTGTCCTTAAGTAATAAAATAAACTTAATTACAGCCCTGATAGTCCAGTGTCTGAAGGAACATGATGTGGTGTATGCCTGTTAAAAACCTAAAAAAAACCCAACCTAAAATTAAAGTAAAGGGTTGTAGTGTATTGTCACTGTAGGTTTTTCTTCAGTTCCCCCTCAGAACTGAAGGAAGACAACAAGCATTGTTCTAGTTGTTCTTTATTTGAGATTAGAAACAGGTGTGCATGTGTATATATTTGTGTGTATGCTTTGCATTTCTTTGCACAAAAGGTGTGTGTGTGTGTGTGGGGGAGAGAGCGAGGGAGAGAGAGAGAGAGAGAGAGAGAGAGAGAGAGAGAGAGCGTATGCATGCATGTATGTGAAAAAGAGATTGCATGTTCACAAAATGTTTGGCAACAGCTCAAGATTTTTGCGGTCTTTAAAGTATAGGGTGAATCTGAAGGGGACTCCTCGTGAGAAAAGCACAAAGTTCCTCTTTTGAAATCGAACCCGGCTCTCGACTTCGCGTATATCCCCGAGTCGCTCCATCATCCATTTCAGCCAGCATTTAACACAAGAGCTCCAAGGTGTACACACACACACACACACACACACACAACGCACGGAACTAAAAAGCACAACCCTCAAATCTGGTTAAAACAGACTCGCAGGCTAAACCAAAATACACACCGCTGTCAGAAATAATCTACAGCACCAGCAGATATATGGCGATTGCAATGTACTGTTACTGAAGAAACAGTGTCGCAGCTAAAAGGAAGGGAGGCTGTGTTTTCAAATTCCATAAGCTGCAACAGATGTGCGGAACAGTCAATATACTGTAAACAAATAAAGCCATATGAAGCCAGGCCTATAGGCTTTAAATCACAGGATGCCAGTGGCAGAAATGTTTTCCAGATTGGCTTTCTGAAAGGCCTTGGGAGGAATGCACTTGCTGTCTGTGTTGGTTTCCTGCCATGGGACCATGACAAGCCACTCTGCGGCAGTCTGGGACACAGAGAGAGAGAGAGATAAGGACGGGGATGGTGGATGGGGATGGTGGATGGGGGGGTGGGAGGTGGTGGGCGAGAGAGTGTGAGAGAGAGATAGAGAGAGAGAGAGAGACGGACAGACAGAGAGCGAGAGAGAGTGAAAGAGAGAGAGAGAAAGAGAGTTAATTGACTAGTTAATCAACTGTTAATTGTATATGATGACATCATTTGTTTAAGTTTGATTACTGTTGTTTGAATTTGAATTTGTCCACTTTGCTTTAGCAATAAGTACTTTTGTATTTCATGCCAATAAAGCAGCTTGAATTGAAATTGAATTGAGAGAGAGAGAGAGAGAGAGAGAAAGAGGGGAGGGGATGAGAGAGAAAGAGAGCCATGGATGGAGAGTGAGGAAGTGAGTTCAGATTGTACCTGCACACACCTTTATTGTTATCATCTGAATACAGTTGCAATACAGACCTTAATAACGTATCCCCATACTAAAACCAAATACAACTAAACCATACAAAAACTAAATAAAAAATGAAAACATATTTGCACTTACAAATTAAACCCCACCATCCTTGGATAACAGGTAGCAGAGAAGAGGAGGGGTGAGAGATGCGGAGAAAGAAAGAAAGAAAGAAAGAAAGAAAGAAAGAAAGAGAGGGTACAGGGAGGAAAAAGACAAGGAATTTGCCTGGGTTTGCCCTGCTGCCCTCTGTTAAGGGTAAAAGGTTTATTCTGTGCTTTTACAGCCATCTGAAAGGAAGCTGTGATTCACTAGAACTCAAGTAGCAGAAATACTTAACTAGCTAACAGTCTAATGAATGTTTTACTGGGGTGACATGACTGCTGCTGTCCAGCTGTGGTTTCTGTAATGGCCGTGCCGCTGATCTACGTTTCGGGGGTCCGGGCAAAGCTCATCTTGAGAAACAGTGAGGGGCCAATGGTCCACCTCAGCGCCCTGCTGTTTAAGCTGAATGTTACTGATAGGGGTCTGGCAAGGGGGAAGGGGGAACAGGGAGGAAATGGGGTGATGGAGGGAGAGGGGGGCGGCAAAACAGGGACAGGGGACCATGGGCAATGGGACTGGTATCAGATTACAAGACCGTTTCTCAAGCTTGTAAGGGCTAACAACACTCCAGTTTGCTGCAACTTCTCTCAAGTGGTTGTTGCCGCTACTTTTTTCTTTGTCCAGGAGGGTGGGGGCTTTTTTTTTTTTTTTTTTTTTACAACTCATTTAGCATACCTCCACCAGTGGTTCCAGATGTGTGATGTGCAGCGTGCATGAGAACAGCTAGCAGAAGAGCTAACAACAGTAAACCAAAGACCCTCTGTCACAGGGGGGGTGGGTGCATCCCAGACCCTGTGGAGGTGTGAAAGGTTGAAGCAGATCCTATGGTGTCTTCACTGCTGCCAGTACTGGAATGGCTGCTGTTGATTGATGGCCTCACTGAGTAGTGGGGGATATGGGCCGCCTAAGGCTTGCTAAAATGGATTAATATCATTAGCATAACATTGGATTGCACTTTTGTTTCGGGTGGCAAGATATTCCTTGCCATGGGCTATCTCCATAAGCCTATTAAGGGCCAATGTGTCACAGTCTATTGTCCACCATCACCTTCTATTGTGTGGTGGATTACTACTCTCCTCCAAAAAGTATAGACAGGGTTCACAGTTCAAGCAGACACTGTGACTCAATATGAACAAGAGATGAAGTTATAAGCAGCGATCACCCAAAACATTTATGCAATGCTATAATACACATCAGCCACGTCACTCTGCAGCCCAATCACAGCGGATTCGAGCTATAGACACTGCACATTTAAAGTCTATATATAAGTATCCACACCGAGAGGTATTTGAAGAATGTTGTGCATAAAATTTTTTTGAAAATACACAACACACCAACAGGACCCCTTTCTCCTCCTTCCCTCCTCCTGCCTTGCTTGTCCTACAGGGGAGGGGGCACAGAGGAAGGGTTAAAGTAACCAGTGAAAGAAGGGGTGTGGGGTTGGGCCTCAGCAAAGGAGGAGGAGGAGGGGGGGGGGGGGGTATATAAAAACTGACAGAACACAAGTGGTGCTTTATCCACCCTGTCCCGCTCTGGGTAAGAGGAAACCCTAAACTGTTCTGGCCCACTAGCTTCACCCTTTTCTCTTTTTCCCTCTCCCTCTCTCTCACTCACACTCATTCACACCCGCCGGACGTGTGAACGCACAGAAGGAGAATGGCAGCATCATCCACACAGAGAACAAATGGGCCCTGCAAAGTGTTGACTTTTGCTTTGCTTCTCATCGCCTCACTCTTAAACGGTAGGTAAAAAACGCTTATTGCACAGAGGGTCAACTTCTAAGAAAGAAAGAAAGAAAGAAAGCATGGCCATCTGCAGGGAGAGAGGGAGGGTCAGGAGGGTGGGGGTGGGGTGGGGTGGGGTAGGGTGGAGGTGGGGGGCGTTTGTCTGAATGGTCCTTGGGTTGAATCCAGGTTTTAACCCTACAACCTTTATCCTCCCTGGAATGATAACATACTTTCTCTGTCCTGAAAACAAACCACGAATGTGTGAGATTTTATAGGTTTTGAAAAGTGCTTTGGAAGAGAAGGCTTTTTTTCAAGCTGGAAACCGTTACTTTGGAGTACACCTTGGCAAACAAAGGGGTCATTTTAGAGAGAAAGGTTTTAAATTATGTGTGGAGATAGGGAAGACTATTTGAACTTGAGATCTCTTTCCCAAACTTACGACCTAACTTATCACGCCTAAATAGAGCAATCTCCTTTGTCCCATAAATTTCCTTCTTGCTATTAACAATTCGGTGCTAGAGACTCTGCCCCTCTGCAGAGCGAATGGGGACCTTCCTCTGGAGCTATGCTTGCTATTTCATTGACCTGATTCCTGTGATCTTCCACGACTTTGAGAAATGTGTTTATATTTAGCAGGTGGTAACGTGAGTCCAGTTGGTGTGTGTGTGTGAGCGTGTGAGTGTGTGAAAGGAGGGTGTGGAGCTTGGTTGTTTATGTGGGTTGTAGATGCGGTCATGTTGACACAGAAGGGAGCTTTACTGAGGCATCAGGGACGAAGCTATGTGTAAACTATGTGTAAAGACAACATGTAAAGATGAAGTTCACATTACTCGGCATCATGTCAGAATTAATATAAAATCTGTATCTGTATTGTGATAACCTGATTTATTGATTGATTTTCCCATCCGAAACATTCAACCGCCATGTTATCCTCACATCAGCTTATCATACTAAAGCAATCAAACTCAACTCAACTTTCAGTAAAGGTTGAACTTTGTTTCTGACAACAACACCAAATTTTTCACAGTGCTTTCCATTCACTTGTGATTAGGAATGCAATAATAAGTGCATCATTCATCTTCATATCAGACATTCACTATTGCCATTATCACCATGATGCAAGTGTTTTGTTCATTTATTTCTATTAGACAGGGCTGTAGTCCAGACCCTCTTAGTCGAGTCCAAGTCAATTCCAAAACCAGTTCCAGTTGAGTTCGAGTCAAATTGAGTCCTACTCAAAACGAAGACCAAAAAAGGCAATAAACGGTGTACGTTTCTTTTCAAATGTAAAAAAAATGCTTAAGGGTTTTCTTAGGAATCAACAGAGATGTGGATCTATCTGCAGGAGCTCTGTACTAAACCCTTTCACATCCAACTTTTCAATGCAGAGGAATGTGTCTAATCAATGCATAGACCATTACAGAATATACACAGGTGAAATCCCATAAATTGTTTGTAGTGCCAGGGAGAAAATAAATGCAGGTGGAGAAAAACAAATCTGTGAAAATTTTATAGATAGGCAGGGCAAAGTCGAGTCAACATCCAATAATGGCCGAGACTAAGACAAGCTCTTTTCAAAATAAGCATGAGTCCAAGATGACAGAAAAGTGGAGTCTGAACTCAAGTACTGCAGCCCAGCTTTAGGTACAGTGTCATCTGTTGTGGCGGGAAATGAATGATCACACTGGATTGCTTAATTCAAACCTCCTGTCTTTTCATGGGTTATATAGCTTATGTGAATGAGATCATCAGCAGTGAGAGGCAGCTGGATCTGCTTTAGAAAATAAAACTGTGCTGACACCAGTCTAGCCTATACAGACTGTGATTCAGAGGCAGCAGAACTACATTATATTCCACTTTAGGGAGGTACACCACCTCTCGAGGTACGTGCTGCAATGTATCTTCTCCCAAAATCACAAGTTGCAAACACAAAGCAACTCAAAACATGTGACACACTGCCGCTGTACTGAATGCGTCAGCCAAAGAGCAATGGAGCAGATACCAGATCCCACACAGATGGGAAATAGAAGGAAGAACAATCCAACTGCACCACTTCAAACTATATTTCCACTACAGAATCTAGCATTTATCTCTTGAGTCAAATAAAGTCCTTTTCAGACCTTTTGTTTCATTGCCGGATTGTCTCGATGGGAGTAGAGCAGAATTATGTAAGTAGAGGAGAGATAGGCCTACTGTACAACTTTACTGTGATGAGGTCAGAGCGGATTCACAGATGTTAGTGAGCATAACCGTTACCCAGACAACCCAGAGGGGGGTCGTAGTAGCGGAGGCTGAACTGGAGGCGATCAGACACACGGGGGGGGGGGGGGGGGGAACCCCTGTTGAGAGAGCTTAAGTATACTCCGGTTGAAAAAAGGAAAGGAAAAGAAAGATGCTGAGTTTTGCTTTACTTTGTTAGCACTGACATGATTGAGTGCACGATTGGAATGTATTACCTAGCTTGCTTTTTTGTTCTGAAGGTTTTATCTTACATATCTGAGAACTGTACTTGTAAACAAATCATTTTCATCATATATGCTTGGCCTGTACTGCATAGCGGTTTTAGGAGGCTCTCTAGTTAAGGAAAGAACCCAGCCCAACCTCGCTGCCAACCCCAGAGCCTGTAATTATGTGAATCATTGTTTTGGTAGCATCCACTGAAGTAACAGATGTACAGGAGAATCACACAGAAAAATGTCAAACAACAGAGGCCTCATTCCTCTCATGGAGAAAACAGTACAGAGTAAGGTTTGAAACCAGGCCAAAGCCCAAAGTCAAGTGAGCCAGAGGTGGCGAGTAAATATCTACACACACTGAGCCTCCATATCAAAGGATCCTCATGCAGTTGGGAAAAGTTTTAGTCCTCTCCTCATCAGAGGCAGGCTGCTTTTCCACTCAGCTCTTTCCAAATGGCTTTATCTTTGAACTTTCTCCAGCCTTCAATACTTGTATACAGTGGTTACTCTGTGTATTGAGATACATTAAGCCTTGAAGTTCTATAGCCTGAACAAGTTGCTTGCTGAAACAACCAAAAAGTGTAAATTTTGTGCCCTGATCTATAAATTAGGTTTTTGGAGGGAAAGGGAAGTCGGTGCCTGAGTATCAGATGGCAAATCTTACATTAATGAAAGTAATGGATGTTTCAAAAGGAGAGAACAAATCTTTGGCTGTCGACTAAGTGCACTCCAGTTCAGCGTCTTAATGGCCGATTAAATTCTGGGGCAAGGTTGTTTTTCAGTACCACCCCTAGAGGGGCGTGCAAGTAATTAGTCCGGCGGAGTTTTGAAAGATATGTTTCAGATTCTCTCTGGACAAAATCAACGCTGAGCCTTTCAGCTATTCACGCCCAGATCAGTCTCAATCTGCAACAGGATCCGCTGACAGTCTAACTGCATGTTCTGAACCCAGACAGGCTCAGTCAAGGTAATGCACACAGCAGTGAAACTGTAGTGGACAATAGGGGAGGAGGAGGGGGGGGGTGATATAATACTCACAATTGAAAGCAGATGTCATGTTTCCTGATTGAGGTCCCCAGAACCAGGCACCACGCTGTAGATAGCTGCAGCTGCAGTGGCCTCAGGGTGGGGTTGGGTTGGGTGAGCGCTGCAGCTGGGCAGCGATGGGTGAAGTTAGTGCTGCTTCCATGAGCCTGATTGAAACCATGAGATCCAGTTGCTTTTCTGCCAAGAGAAGAGAATGGGCCGGGTTCTGCTATTAATCGCTGTGACAGAAGCAGGGGGGTGGTGTGAGGGGGGTGGGGGTGCGAGTGGGGGGGTCAAGATAGCGGGGTCAGGAGTCTGTTGTTTCAAAGAGGCTAGAGTTGCAGAGCATGTTTTAACCCTAAGGGACTAGGCTCCAATGTCACATTCCTCCGAACTCTCAAATTCAGATTCTTCAAGTGCGGTAGGACGCCCTAAGTCACAAAAACCGTCACTGTCAAGGCAACATTCAATAACATTCTTATGAGAATGGCATTTTGGGTATTGTACAATACTACCCTACAAAGGCATAGAGAGGTAACGACTTCGTGTGTTTTTTAAAAGTCAAAGGTTAAGACTTGGGTTACGATTTCATATCAACAAAAATTATACCCATGAATGCTACTAAATTAAGTCAACTTCTGTACCAGTAATAGGTTTCCTGGGATGGGAAATTACATTTTAAGCAATTTTTCTCAGTTTCACTACTCACACAGTCCACAGTACTCCTCGTTGGTTTTGTAGGGCAGAATAACTTTGTTTTTATGTTTGTAATTATGCTGTAATGACTGCTAACATAGTTTTTTAATGTCATAATATTCACTTATTGCTCGCTTAGTAACACATTCATAAAATAATGACAAGTGGTCCTCAAATCACTGGTGTGGTATTAGGCAAATCTGCTGTGTTATGTTATGATGGAATGCCAAAGTAGCAAGACATGAATACCATGTAAAAACAATAGTAACTACACAAGAAACTCAATCATGGTGCGCTTGTGCTGTATATTGTACATTGTAAATACTCTGATAATCAGAGATATAGTAAACCCAACTATACTTGGTTTTCTCACCATTAGTATACTTTATGGGAAGCATAAAATCAGATTGATGTAAGTTACAAGAAAAGGTATTAAAAACATACTTTTATACAACTCTGAAAAATTAATGGTTTTCTAATTGGTTTATATTGGTGGTTGTTGACCCTGTGGTGATCACCAGCTTGAGTAAGAGTTAACCCCTCACCACTGCTGATGCAGTGCAGAGGAGGGGGTCAGAGGGCTGTTATGTCAGACAGGGGAGGAAAGATGGTGGTGGGGTCTTACATGCTGCACCACCCTTCCATGCTGCCCCTTCCCACAACCCCCCACTCATTCCTCACAGAGCAAGGCATTCACACATATCCTGTAGGAGGATGTATGAGGAACAATCCCAGCATATGTATCCCTGATACAAAAAAAGAGGTGATTTGTCTTGGGAGAGTTTATAGAAGCTGTCTTGGCTGGATGGACTCTCACGCACTCAGTCAGGACGTATACATTTAGCTTCATTGCCAGCAGAAAAAGGGTTTCGCCAACACTGCCAATTTCATTCGTGGAATTCTAAGATTAATGAGACAGCTTGATTTGGAGTTTGCGTGTCTTGCTCCCCTATGAAAACACTGTGTCATGTGGTAACCATCGCATGCTGCATGCAGCAGGGAGGGTCCTAGTAGAGGTTCAGGCTTTGGGGTTTTGGCATGGTGGTCCACTAACGGCTGCAGACCATTATCACCTCACTGTGCCCCGTGACACAGCACAGGGTTTCCCTCTTCAGAAGCAGAGGAGGGCAGGGGCCCCGGGGGTAGGAGGCCACAGCCGCTGGGTTTGTCCCTCCTGAACAAGTAGCACAGGGGTTTTCTTCTTCAGAAGCCCAGAGGGCCTGGGACGGGAGGCCAAAGGAGGGTCTTCCCATTTAACACGTCTAACGGCTGGTTCATGCTTCATGCAGAAACACACATGATGGGGCGTGCACAGTCACAGTGACGTAATTGCTGCCAAGAGGAATCAGGGAGGGAGATGGGCTCCTCCAAAGCCTGCCACATTCCTCCATCCGGAAGTCCCAAGAGATGGGGGGTGTGGCGTGGGGGGGTGGAGGATATACAGACCGCAGCCGTCACTCAAAGGAATCTGGTGGGAAAATCTCAGCGAGAGCAGGGAAGTCAAGGCCCAAGCTGAATAACATCTGGAGTCGGGGCGGATTAGGACGGTTAGAAGGTTAATGGTATATGTGCGGCGACAGGGAGACGCAGGACTGGTGACTCACATCATGGCCGCGTTCTAACAACATGACACAAAAAATGGAGGAATGACAAAAGTGTGTGTGTGTGTGTGTATCTAGTGGTGGTAGGCGGTGACGGGTGCATGGAAGTCAAGAGTGATGTACGTATTAGTGGAAAGATGTAGTAAATCAATGGGGAATTACCTTTAGCTGTGGCCCCTGTGGAGAGAGCGAGTGGAGGGTAGAGGGCAGAAAGCAGTGAGGCGGTGATGGGTTGAGAGGTCACCTTGTCAGGAAGTGTGCTGATGGGACTGACCTCACGCAGAGAGCAGGGCTGCAGCAAACGCCACAGGACCCCACTGTATCAATTACAGCACAAAGGTGCAGGTCATGGCTGCAAACCGCTCCCAAAGTACCCGGCAGTCGAAAAGCCACTCACACTCTCTCTCCACGCGGTAAATCAGAATTAGCACCACAGCGAGAATTGATGGTTGTTGTGTAACCAGTCCTCAATAAATCAAATGTTTGCGTGAATTTTATATTAATAGCTGCACTCAAATCTATTTAGCTCTCAAGTCTACAGTCAAAACAAAACAATAAACGGTGGTCACTCAGATCATGTTGTTACTGTAAATGTTGGCCATAAGGAGGCAATTGTATGGTGAAGTTTCATTCCATTTGAGACTTGGCTCTGGCCTGTCGGGAGAGTTTGTTTGTGTGTAATATATGACCGATGGCTGGTCAGAGAGTGAAAAAAGCTTACGGGTTTACGGGCTGCGTTGGCAGTGTTGCTATACAACAGGCTCTGCACGATTGTGTCTGAAGCTAAACAAGTATGTTTCGCCTTGCAAAAATCTGGCGGCCAGGTTTTACGAGAGCACTACTGGTGCCATGACATCATTAGTGCAAGGCCAGTAAAAGTTAAAATCCCCCTTAATCCCTGAGATTAAACTCGCATATAACCTCAAACTTGTACCGTATAAACAAGGAAATCATGCAACATGATGTTCAAATAATGTCAATGCGATTGTGGTTCTCACTGTTTTAAGGAAAGTGCAAACTCATTTCCAATCACTCATCAGAAACTCAACCCAACCCCAACTGTTATTGAAAAGTTAACATACTCTTCAGCCACAGAGGCAATCTTTACACTTTTTAGACTTTTATTTACTGACGGAGAGTTTTACATTCCGGTCCTGTACTACTCACCCCATGACGGGAGGTGATCACAGAGATGTAACAACCGCACGCCTCAGCCTCTGCACTCTGGCACTCCTGTGTGCCGCATTTGTATGAAAAACGTTGATTTATGCCCCACCATCTCACCCATTTTGAACCTCATCCTGTCCTGTAGAGTAAACAGACAGACCACCCAGACATGGCTGAGGCACCGCAGCTGTAGGCTCGGTGCTGGAGGGCAGCGGTCTGAAGACAGACTTAGACAAGGTTAGGGAGTCCTTGACCTGTCACTGCTCCAAGCCCATGCCAACGCCCCTATTACTGAACCACAGAAACCATGCCAAGAATAGTGAGAAGAGGCATTAATTGCTGCAGCATTCTGGCTCCACGGTAAAGTTGCCCTTGAGCATGACTAGAAGACAGATTTCTCACCCTTTATTCTAAATTTGACATTAGTGGGGAAACTGCAAAACTGCCTCGAGATCAGTGACTCTGATGTGTGTTCTCATTTATTTCAACCAATGACAAGATGTAGAAGGGCTATTTCCACTATGTAGATACTTTACAGAATAAGACAGTAGTTGAGAAACCAGAATAATTATGCAGTTGCGTGGCAACACAAACATAACGGACAGCTGCGATGGACAGTTGCTAGCCCTAAGCATACCAAAAGACCTCCTTTGAGACTATTGACCCACCTGCTAGCATGGCACACACAGTGTTTGCTCTACACTTGTGGCACCTGTCTGTCACACTGATTTAACTAAGGAAATCAGTGGACATGTGCCACAATGTCACCACTGTGTGAGCATCTGTGCTTTATTTATGAAAACCACAAGTGATGACCAGGGAGCCGGTGAGAAGACCGTGATGAGACAACAAGCTGAAATATTTTACTCACTTAGAAGCTCTCTTACTGCTTGAAATTTTTGCAAGGAGGAAAAAGGCTTTTCTATGCAATTCATCAAGCAAAAGAAAAAGAATTCAAGTACTTTTGAATGAAAGTGGCATACAGAATGCCATTGTACTAACTACGTTTATGACTAAAACAGCTTACTCAAAAGTAGGAGTGAGATTACTCCTAGAAGTTTGTTGCATTCCACCTCTGTAATGTAGTTATACAACATCACCATTATGAATATATAAATTGTGATGATAATTTACAGGATTGAGTAGCAGCCAGAGAAACATACCCAGACAGAGAGTAAATAAAAATGAAAGAATGAAACTGAGGGAAAATCTTGTCCACCTTCCCTGCCCAGTTGTGCCACAAGCCTTTATTTTAGATTCTGCCTCTGTAAAGTATATTCACATATATTCTTGAAGAGTTTGAATCATAAATATACCAGAACTTTGTTAACCCATCATAACCCAAAATAGTCTGGTTTACTCCAATGTTAACAAACATTACAGATGTAAACAAATCTCAAAATACATTCAAAGCTCATGTTTTGTGGTCACATACTATCAGTCATAGAATACAAGCTCAGACAATGGAATTCAAAATGAAAAAAAATCAATCATAACTCATTATATAAACAAAGCAGTAGTGGGGCAAAAATTAGTTCAACAGAGGGCCGCATACTGCAAATGCAGAGTAGGCCTTTAATTTGAGAACAATAACAAACTTAATCTGGCAACCAATGGGGAACGACATGAGTGAGGAGTGAGAGAGTGAGGAGTAATGAGATCTGCAGAGGTATGGTATTATGGGAATGTTTTGAGAGTGAGGTAATGCTGCTGAGAGAGAGAGAGAGAGAGAGAGAGAGAGAGAGAGAGATCTGGGTAAAGTGAATACATGGTGGGTATTCTGGTTTGGCTTCTGGATCATTCCATTGCCATTTGACATGAGCAAATCTCAGCAATAAAGAAGTCAGGCTCATTAACTTGATGACTACAGGTTGTGGTAACATATTTTAAAATTAGCATAGGAGATCAAATGTGTCCTACTAGTTATCCAGGTTTTTGCCACTTTGCAGGTGAAATAACTTGCTTTAAGTAGCTTAGTAGAATTACGCATAAATAATGCAAAATATCCTATCAGAGGCTGATTTAGTGCTGTAATTTATCAAGGACTCTTACCCGAAAATCATAGGATTTCCTAATGGAAAATGGCATAATGGCCTATTACATAATTCAAAATTTACTATTTTGGAAAAAGTGATGTTTTCAATAGCATCATTACCTGGCACCTTTAAGCAGTACATTTAATCAGTGCTTTCAACTGTTTAACAGGCTAGAGGGCTAGATGGAAAATCATTTCACCCACATTATTATGTTTCAGGGACTTATTCACCCACATTTATTTTGTGTATCCTAATGGTGCCTTACTGCACCACTGAGTCACTGAAACCGCAGGATCTTTTGAAAAAGCTGAGAGGGAGATAGATTGCATATCAAAGCACATAACTTCATGACGTGGTCATCTGTGGGTCTGAAAATCTGTTATCTACTGCAATAAGATCCATTACCTAACCCTATCACTACAGAGGCCACGGGGGACTTCTATCTCACAACAAAGAAATCTCACTATGTGTATACCCAAGAGCTCTCACACTCTGCATGAGTTCATCCATTAGGGTGATAATTGATGTTGGGATAGTGCACTGGGGAAAAAATCTAGACCATTTGAGCTATGAGCTACTACCTCACATTACCAGTTTATTAAATAAGGATGAATGATATTTCTTACTGAGCTCAAGATGTAGGAATTACCTCATGATCCTCCTAAATAGCTGATGCTCATACAAAGACTTTAAAGCTACACTAAATCCATCATATTTGCCCAAATTAAATTCTGGCATCGGGTATGGACATTTCTCCGCCATCATCTCCCCCATCGAAGCTTAATAGTGTAATCAAAAAGCAAGCAGGTGCTCCATCCAGAGAAAGATGGACTCACTAACATTAGATATTTTCCCTCTCTCATCCCTTTTGTCATTCCTTTGGTATAAAGCGATCACAGACTGTCCAGGTTGGTAAACATGAGCTTGCTGTTGCAGTTTACTGATGTCAAGTTACAGGATTTCTGAGTATTGAAGTTCAAATTTTTCAGATAACTAGCTCTCGCTGCCATTTGGAGCCACCAAGATGTAAAGTTGCCTATGTAGCTTTAACACTGCAAATGTATCAGGTCACAAAAGTTCACTCACAAGCTCATCTGCTTGCAGAGCAGACCTGGGTCAAACAGTATTTGCAAATCATTGTCAGTGTTTGCTTTAGCCTGCGTATCAATTTAATGTGTTCATTAATGCCAGATGTGTGAGACATAAAACATTAGTGTGTGACTAGCAAACAGTTACACAATCACAGGAATGTATTTGGAAGTTGAATTAGTACCCTACTCTTCTCTGTGAATGATAACTTACTGTAAACTATCAGAATTGTCCTGATGCAGTGAACCCCACCCTTCTGGCACGCATGTTCACACTATTAATAATTTAAAAAAAAGAACAGAGGAATTTGCAAATACTATTTGGCCCTGTTCTGTTGCATAGCTCACATTATGTCTGCCATTAGCTGACAGATTTCCCTGTGGAGCTCATAGCACTCGTCCCAGCGGGACGGTACAAGAGGTCAGAGCTTTTGGCTGGCGGGACCAGGACTTAGACTGAGGGAGAGTTTATTTGCTCAGGCTGTGCAGGGAATTAGCCCACCATTGGGTTATTAATTACAGCCAGTTCCTCAGTGCTGAGTCCTAATTGATTTAAGGTCAGGCCATGGGAGTAGCCTATTAGTGAGTGATTGCACCACCCCACTGCAAAAATCTTATTCTGGAGCACATCCGCAGCCAATGAAACTGCTTCCCCAGGGATGGGTAAAGCCAGACGACACAGGCGTGGCTTGATCACTATCAGTGATCAGATATCAAAGCGAAGATCACTATCAAAGATCAATAGATGCTAAGAGGAGTTTCTTTGCACATGTGATGCCAGTTAATGTAGATTTACAAATTGAGACATTGGCAAATCTGGAAAGAGTTAAAAGCATGACTGAAAAAGAAAATGACAGATGGACCATACAGCAGACAGCATACCACCAAGCCTTATAATACAAGAGTGTATTAATCAGCCTTAGATACAGGATCTCTTGCATAATGTGTTTCTGTCAATAAGAATTATAGGTCCTGTCATCCTTGTACCATGCCTGCCAGCATGTAATTATGTTACTACATGATTTGTTGATATGTCCCTACATCTATGTCACCAAGACAAATTCCTATACATTTAGTGTACTTGGCAAATGAAGTGACCCTAACCCTGATTCTGGTTTTACAGCTGGTGTGGTGGCGGAGGAGCTGGAGGTCGTCACGGGGACTCTGCCATATTTGAAAGCAGTGGAATTCATACGAGGAGACATGGCTCCAATGACAACCGAAGACCCTGGTAAGAAACACTGACTTGCGCTACATTTCATTTAGATTTGGTTTACAAGAAGCATGGTTTAGGTCTACTCCAGATTGATTGCCCACAGTATACACTACTTGCCACGAAGTAGACTGACCAGATGAATCCAAGTGAAAGCTATGATCATTTATTTCATTGATTACACGCGCTTTGATCATAAAGTGGAGATGTAGACGGCGTGTGGAGAAGACCGGTTTAAGAAAGATGGGTCACAGATGCAATGGGGAGTGCAGTTTATAAGATCCAGTTTAGTCCATGTACAGTATAGTTCATGCTCATTTTTCATCAGTTAAACACAGAACATCACCTGTATATACACTACCAGTCAAAAGTTTGGATTTCTTTCCAAAGCCTTTGTCTTTCCATCAAGGCAAAGGTCAGCTACTTTAAAGAATCTAAAATATAAGATAGTAAGATAGTTTAACACCTTTTTTTGTTCACTGCATAATTAAATTTGTGTTATTTCATAGTTTTGATGTCTTTACTATTATTCTTAAGTGTGGAAAATAGTAAAAATAAAGAAAAATGTTTGTGCACATTATCTATCTATTTACCTATCTATCTATCTATCTGTCTGTCTGTCTGTCTGTCTGTCTGCCTGTCTGTCTGCCTGCCTATATTACATATAAGCTCCCTAAGAAGGCAAGACGCCGAAAAGTTACTTTTTCAATCTGTATATAGAACTTGCCAGTGCAGTAAAGCCATTTTAAATTTTTTTTTTCACTTCCAGTTGATCCTGTTAAACAGAACCTCATCTTCTGCTGCAAATATCCAAAGCTGTTGGGTACACTTTTAAAAGCTAACAAACTAACCATTTAAGTTAAATTGTCTTCTCAGAGACAGATCAACCAGAAGGCCAGGTCATGGTTTTCCCTACTGTCAACTCTGTGGACCCTGCTGACCAGACCACCGCAGCTCCCACCCCAGAGGAGGCAGGAGAGGCGGGGGAGGCTGAGGACGACGGCCCCACAGCCCCAGAGAAGGCAGGTTTGTTCACGGTTCAGACGCTGACTTTGGAACCCATCGTCGTCGTGGAGCCGGAGACCCAGGCACCTCAGCCCGCCAGGGGCGACGGCCCCGCCGACATACCAAAGGTGAGATGATGCAGTCCCTTCAAATCACCCAGTCTGTCATGAATTAATGTACTGTCTGTAGATATATGGTTATGGGTTTGTAATGTGCAAACTATATCTGAAGGGCTTCATTGTGGAAAAAAAATGTCAGCTGATGTTTATTCCTCAGTATCGAAAACAAAAAAGATGATTACATCCTCTATAAACTGTCACTTTTTGTAAATAAAGGACTCAGGATAACTACTAACTTCAATAATATTTTATAGTTTTATTTTCATGTCAGCAATATTTTTTTCAGAGTAAGGTGAAAAATCTTTCAAATGGTGGAGATTTCATTTTGGAATTAAACTCATTCCAGGCCTAGGTCTACTACTATTCGCTAATAATTCTTCTCAGAGGGAGAAGGAAGAGTGGTAACATTTTGTACATGAGAAAATGAGGATTAATTTCCCCACTACTGAGAGCATCATCTCTGGGGGCCTCATTTATAAGAAGTTCTGACGGACGAATGTGCTTACAGCCAAATCCAAGTCAATTTTGTAGCTTATGAATAATTGAGCTGATCCTAAAATCAGTGGGAAGCACTGATTTCCTTCAGCTTTTCTGCGATGTGTATCAAAAGCTCAAACTCATTTTTATTACAATCCAAAGCACAAATACTACAGGTACACATACATATTTTCACTAATATTGTTTGAAATAATCATCAAAGAACATGTTTAAAAGAGAGCCAAAGTCCCCAGTCAGAGGCACTTGGCTAAACGTTTCCACCAAATGGCATATACCATGACATTTTAGATACATTGGCAACAAGCTATTAACTATTCTGTACAAATCAGTTGATGCCGTGCCACAGTCATGAGCCTAGCTCTGTGGAGCAGGAGTCATGGGATGACTAATGTGGTTTCTCCCCACCGTCTGTCCCACAGTCTGATGTCATGTGTGTCACCAAAGAGGCTGTCCAAGACAAAGATGCCGTCAGTCTGAAACTCAAGGCCTCCTCCAACTGTGTAAGTTCAGACAGCGCCGACTTCTGCCTGTTTCTTCTTTGCCTGCTTATGCGCGATATAGAACTGAAATCCGTTCGTGAGGCAGAAAACAAAATCTGGTTCATGCAAAGGCAGCTGAAAGATAAAAAATTTAGAGGTATTTACAATAAATACAAAACAGAGAAGGCGGTAAAGAAGCTTAGAGGGGCCAAGCGATCCTGCAGGGGTGTCTCTCTCTCTCTCCCTCCCTCCCTTCTTGACTTCTGCCTACCAGTAAGACGGAAAGTCCAAGAAATTTCTGTTGCATCTCAGTCAGTGCATTAGAGGAGTTGTGAAGGCCGGGGAGGGGAGAATGTGTTGAAAGCTTTGGTGCAAAAGGGTGGGGGCCCACTGCTGCTGTAGAATGTGTGATGTATAGAGGCGGTAATGTGTGTGTGTGTGTGTGTGTACAGAATCAAAAAGAGTCCTCAGTGTCTCGGGGTGGTGGCTTTGAGGTTAACAGGAATCACAGCTATGTGGAGGTGTGGAGGATTGAAAGGCCGAGGGGCTGCAGGGTTGGAAGTCGATGTTGTTTGAGGAGTGGATCGCTGCAGTGCGGGGCAGGAACTGTCTTCCACAGCTAAATTTGCTGTCCTGGCGTCTGCATTTCTTCTGATCTGATCTGAGATACTGTATGCAAGGGTAATGGAGCAGTAAATAAAGCCGGACTTGATGATATCTCACACGTCTACCGTCTCTGTAGTAGTGTTTCTGAACCTTTTTGGTGCCGTGGCAGACCAAATATTGTGACCAAATGTCACGTAAACAAAAGCGCAGAGTGATCATACAAGAAGGCCAGAAAATTGAAATAGCTGCTACACAAGGTCTGGATGGAGGTCACTTTCCCTGGCCCGCAGCTAAGCAGTCTTGTAAGCAAGCCAGCTGTCCACTCCTGAACTGGGATCAAGGGCTCCTGCAGCCGTCTGACTTTGTTTGGATCAAATTACACCAGGGGAAGAGCTACGCAAGGTTGTGATATAATTTATTGAGTTAAGGGATGAGGAGACAGAGGAGGAGAGATGAGGGGGAGAGAGTTGGAGAAACACTCAAGGTGATAGTGAAGGTGGGGGATTGTGATTTTGCAGGGAGATGATTGCTTGGCATTAGCCTATAAATGTTTGTTTCCATGGATCTATGACTAGTCGACTCAAGTAGATTCATGCTGAGTCAGCGATGACATACTGGTAAACTGTGTACACAATAGTTAAGTTGACAGACTTTAAGTTGATTAATTATAATGAATAGGAAGATTAACCAAAGATCCTTTTCATGCGGTGTGAAATGGTAAATGCTCCAATTTATTATTAATTGTCCTTTGTTTTGGTCCCCTGACAGGAAGAAACCAGGTCCAAGATTGCTAGTGTTCTGCAAGAGCTGTGTGGGGAAGACTGTAAACTGGATGTCTTCCAGGACGACAACTCTAACGAAATCCTTGTATCTGGACAGTATGTAGAAGGTTAGTCACAGCCTTGTAATAATTCTAGATTAACAAGATGAAAAAGATAGACAAACTGACATTGTAAACACAATTCACAAGTCTTTATGGTCTTGCAATATGTTGGTCAATGTTTTTAACCTATTAGTAACAGCCTATATAATAAAGGCCTTTTAACTGTTTTTGTAGTGTTTTGGATCCCTCGTTTTAATAACCCTAACACCCTCTCCTCTATTAATAAAACTGCAAGGAAAAACACAAACCAAAACCTTTTTTTTATTATTTGCAGCTGACCCTGCAGGTATGGCTGAGAAGTTCAACAACGACAACATCAAAGATAAGGTACAGCACCAGTTAAACCCAATACAGTCAAAAACACACAGTTTTTGTCATTTATGATGGGTTGGGTTCGTTTTAACCCAGTTTATACTTGGTAAAATTCCATTGCTATGGGCATGACCAAGCCATTACAGCTTGTACTCAATGTGACTTGACCAACAAAGGAGTCTTTATTGTAGCACAGTGAGAAAATTGAAGCAAAATAATAAGTTAAATTGACCTGCACTTCCCTAAAGAAGAAGGGACACAACATAGTAAATCAAACAATACATTACAAAGAGCCTATACAGAGCACACCCTACAGTATATATCCCATAGTAATGTGTTGCATCCTCTGGATTCTGCTAATGATGAAATCGATGGTGACTCATGATCTTACCAGACAGAAAGATAAACTAGGGAGAAAACACTCCTTCAGTTTCAGTATGAACACAGGCTTTCCCACAGACTCCCAAGCTGCCAGGATGACAGTCTGTGTGACAAACTAAAAATCCCACAAACAATTCACTTGTCAGCTGCAATCCATTTTGTCTTCCCCGTGGGAATACGCTACGGTTATGGGTGTTACCTCCTTCTCCTTCTGTCGCCCCCTTGTGTCTCTTCACCATCAGAAACACTCTGCTTTCCTCCCCGCCATACAACTGACATATCTTATTATAGCAGATACTAACTGGTGTTTCAGCCAGCCACTCACTGCTCATTATACTGGCCACAGTCTGGTCAATGGCATCATTGTGTCTTGACACTGTCCTGGTGGCAAAGGAAATACTGCCCGCTCTGTAGACACATCTCTGCAAACAGAAGCTTTGGGCTGGTCTGTGTTTTCTAACTTTCAGCCTTGATAA
Source organism: Centroberyx gerrardi (assembly GCF_048128805.1). Lineage (NCBI taxonomy): Eukaryota > Metazoa > Chordata > Actinopteri > Beryciformes > Berycidae > Centroberyx > Centroberyx gerrardi. Next base: position 11,198,142 of record NC_136001.1, read on the forward strand.
ACAGCAACCCAATGTAAAGAGTTCCTTCTGCCATCAAAACAATTATATACACTGTAGATCTTCAGATGGCACTAGAGGCAACTTATCTCTTGTTTTGATGTGTATTTGTGTCTTTTGCAGTCCATACAGTGTGTTGTGCTGATTTGTCCATTTTTTGTTTTAACAGCACTTTATATATACATGTGACTTGACTAGACACACACAATGTGATCTCAAACTCACACTTCACTCATGTTGTTAATTTGAGGACCTGTTTCCATTCTTGTTCCCGTCAGATTGATGTGGAAGAGGCCATTCCTCGCTGGGGGAAGAACTCTAAGTTGGTGCTGGTCTCCCTGCTGCTGACCGGCCTGCTGCTGGCTGCTCTGCTGGTAGCTGGATACTACCTGAAGACCCACCGCAAGAACTCCAAGGGAGTCCGACTGGTGAGTGGGTTGGTGGAGATGTGTGTGTTGCAGCGTTACTGCCAACTAAGCCGATGTTTCGCAAAAATCCGTAGGTGTTGAAACTCCAGTTCTGGGAGGAAGGTGTCAAGAAATCCCTAGAGACTATTCCAGAAAACAGAAAGAGCACAACAACTACATACATGCAGATACAGTTTGAACAAGCCTGTTGTTTTGACATCACAGACATCATTCTCGGCATCTTGTTTGAGTAAAATTATGAAGTTGGTTAGTAGACGAATTGTACCAAGGGTGTAATGGCTGCAAAACAGATATCCCTCCTGGACCTATGTGTCTATTTTTCCCCTCTATTGTATTCTTCAGTACTTCTTTGTCTTTGCTTGAGTATTGTGGACTGGGGACAAAGCAACTCTCTTTGTTGAACTAAGAAAATGCTGTGGCCCTACAAAATCCAGTTCACTGAGGAGATTGTACAAGGTGACACGTTTATAAAAAAAATGTTCTGTATGAATTTGCGGTCAAACTTGTGGCTAAATCTAACCCAATTCCTCACTCAAGGGAGGATGTGCTTGACTCACATTCACCCCGGCTCAAAGCAGCCATAAGTCCTCTCCGCTGTTTCTACTTCAGCCCCTTGCCAGGGGGCCACAGATGGTTTTAGTTTTTTACTTTTCTTACAAAGCTCATGACATCATTTTTAAAGAGTTTTCATATGGGGCACACCCAACAGCATGTGGAACTGCCCTCATTTGGTGCGTTGTTTTTGAAATCAGTCGCTAACGGTTCTGTCACAGGCATCAAAAATTAACCTCAACGTTCTCGTTGACTGACTAATGCACCTCACCAAACTTGAACAAAGTCAGTTCGGATTGGATCCTCAGCTAAAGGCAAAGGAACAGATCTTCCTTGCGTCATGTGATAACCTCCCTACAGTAAAACAATTATTTACTAACACCCTTCTGAGCACACACAGCTGCAAAGCCATAAACCACATTAACGAAGAACGCATTTGCTTGTTTGTTTTTTTGGAACAACGCCCACAAAACAAATCAAATTAACATTCGAACACATTCTTGTTAGTGTGCCTCCTCATATTTGAACAGTAACATCATGTTTGCGGAGTAAATCTAAGGGCATTTTCACACCTAGTTTGTTTGGAGCCTTAATTTCGGACCCTGGAGCACCGAAATTGGCGGGTGAATGTCTCACTGTAGGCGCTCATCACTGTAGGCGCTCATCAGAGTGTGGCTTCTACAGATGCGTCTGGAAACAGCGCGTCTTTGTCGAATCAAATGCAGCAACACATTGTTTTGACGCAGCCTTGATTCGAATCACTGCAAAAGTGGAATTCCTGCACAAAAATTCTGATCAATTATGACCAGTTTGCTCGCGTATGCTGTTTGTTTACAATTTTCTGTCTGCTTAGAATTATTGCCGTGTGCAAAGAAACCAAACGAAGGGGTAAAGGCAACATTGTAACAAATTATTCAGAACAAGGCAAACAAACTACAGGTGTGAAAACAGCCTAAAACTTAAACTTAACCTGAAATCTACATCTAATCCTATTTGAGCTCTGATCTCAGTGTCACCTGTGTCCTTTCCATAGGCCGAGTCTTTCCAGGTGGATGAGGAGAACCAGGCCAACACCCTGGTGTCCGTGGCCCCTCTACCCCAGGAGCCGCTGGACAAGCCCACCGTCAATGGAGAGTCTCCACCGGAAAATGGGACCAACCCCGCACCCTCCACTAATGGACACTCCGCCACCCAGACCCCTGTGGCCGACACAGAGATGTGAAGGAAACCTTGACACCCCCCTCCCCGCCCCTCCGCCTCCTGTTCCCCCCATCACCCACTGGGACCCACTCAACCCCAACCGCCTCCACTGCCTCAGAGATTGTCCACACACTGTCACACATTCGACATGAATCCCGACTAGATTCACTTCCACCCTCCCCTCCCCTCCCCCCACCCTATCTATACCCCTTGGGACGATGATGACGATGATGAAGCCGATGACTATGATGACGATAACGACAATGCCTGTAATGTGAAGAGTTTGGGATTGCTGGCCTCCGCTGGTGTTTTGGAGGTGGCGAGGAGCGTGTGCGCTGTGTTTGGGACAGAGGCTGGTCAGCAGGGCGCTGGCTGCTGATTTGTTAGCTGCCCCGACTGCGGTCTAGTAGTAACAATCATTGCAGAAAAAAGGACAAGAACAAATCACCAAAGTAATGTCAAGTATGTGCTGTTGATCCCTGATGAAAAAGCACAGTAGCTCTATTGTTGTAATCCACAAGTGTGGTGCAATGAAACCAATGAAAGCAGGCAGTTGAAAAGGAGACCAGTTTTGTAATACTATTGTAAAAAGGACCTTCACTGCTTGATTGATTTTTCCATGTGATCGAGGAACTGTTTGCTTTTGTAGCCTCCCTATTTGCCTAAACCTCAGATAAGACAAATTAAAGACAAAGTGTGAGATGAGCAATAAAGAGATGTCTTAAAGGGATACCTAGACAGTATGAATTTAAGTTGTTTTTTCACCAGACACTTCTCACATTGCAGGAAAAAATACATTTATTCCTCAGTTTAGCTAAAAACAGCTTGTTAGCATTTTTAGCATTTTTCAGAAACCTTCAGAAGCAACCCACAAAGTGGTTAGCTAGCAAGCAGCTAGCATGTCTATTCGTTTTACTGAGGAATGCAAATAATGCTAGCAAGCTATTTTAATGTGTAAATGTCAATTCAAACTGTGTTTCCCTAAATGCTGGATGTAGACTGCTAGCTTAAGGAATCAGTGAACCGTGTTACCTTTTATCACTGCTTATCCATTGGGATAGGCTACCAGGTGCATTTCTATTTTTCTGGTTGTGTTGTGACTTTCATCATGAAAACATTATTGTACAGTTTCTTACAAATGCTGATCTTTTTTTACTGACTGTTACCACTGCGTCTTTGGGAATGCTGAACCGCAGTAGTATTATTTTTTATTGAGGAAATCAGAAAAACAGACTCGGAGGTTTTAAGTCGCCAGGCCGGTAAACTCAATCTCTCGGGTGGAGCACTGCCGTCAAATACCTGCAAAAAAACAAAAGGGTTAGCATTCCCAAGACTGCCTTTATCTCCTCTATAAAACTGTTTATTATGAAACACTTTTTACATCAATGGTAAACGTATTCTAGCTTCTCTTTTGAGCAACTGGTTGTTTTCATAAAGTACTGCATGTGTAAATAGCCTGCTTTCTCTGTTAGTAATACCTGTGTGTGCCTCATAAACTGTGATTGTTGACAATAGTTTTAGTGTTTGGCTGTCTTGTCTTCAATTTAGCTGGAGATTTATATGTGAAAACTTTGGAACTACACATACATAAATCACAAATCATAATTAAGTATAGTAAAATAATTTTTCCACATCTTGTAAAACACATAGCTGTACTTAGGAATGCAATATGTAGCTGCTAAGCACATACTGTACACAAGTATGAACACACACTCACACACATGAAAACACATCAGTCTAAACAAACTGACCAGCAGTTTAAGGAGTTGCATGCAAATTAGAGGAACTGTGTGTAGCATAAATTTTTTTAACAAGCTTTAAGTGGATTCATATAGCAGAGGGATTGAATCTGGTGTTTGTGTTTAAATCACGAGGGAGCTCTATACCAAGAAACTGCTATACAGTACAGTGCAGGACTGTATGCTATAAGACACGCTGAATACAGCATTTGGTATTCATTTAATATCCTAGAGCTATAAACCAACTAGTTTATAATATCTTTGTCCACTCTACATAGAATATCTATCTCAATAGAGTAGTCACCCCTGCTGTCAACTATGTTAATTGTCCTAAGTAACGAATAATATAAAAAGCACTAGTAAAACCAAATATGCCTGTTGCTGCTTTTAGCTGTGCAACGAAACACCAAAGAGAATAGACACATCCCACCATGCAAAGCATTTGTCTCTTGATCCAAGAAAATCTAATAAACCAAAATGTGATTTATTGCAAGCTGACTATTCTTGGTTTAATCTCCACCCAAGGCAATAAATTAAATCAGCTTGTGTTAAAATAGACAGTTGAACTTGATAGTCATTCTCAAAATTGAATAAAAATCACTTATGTTATAAGAAGTAAATGTCAAGGAAGATTGAAAAAAATGAATGGAATTAAACATTCCAATTTAAAAAAATCTTTATTCTATGATTACATGCTTATATTCTGCGTGCCAAGTTTTCTGTCATGGGCATCTATTAAAATGCAAATCAATATTTTGACTAAGGCAGAGCAGAAAAGAACCTAACAATTACAGCCGGTAGTTTGCATGTGCAGAGGGAAAAGGCAAATCTGACATTCAAAACATGTAATTAGCGATGTGCCTCAGTGATGTCAATGTGACTCCTGAGCCACATGTGTACATGTAGAGGGAGAGGAGCTGACTCCTTCAGACACACAAACCTAACATACATACACACACACACACACACACAGGGCAACCCGGTCTCACGACAGTTCGTGAAATAGTCACGGAAATGTAATCTATTGATTCGTGTACATGGACATGACTTTTTCCATTTTTTTCATGAAAAACAACCTTTTTTTTCGTGAAATGAACACGACCTGAAAAACGTGCCTCCACCACGACCTGAATTACGTTCCACCACCACGATTTGAAAACGTAAGTTTAGGCAACTAAAACAACTTAGTTAAGGTTAGAGAAATGGTTTGGTCATGGTTAAATAAGAAAAACGTTTGTTAAAAATTTAAATGTGGCTTACGGTTGAAATGTACTTTGAACACGCTGGGACACGCTTTGAACACGCTCGTCAGCATCGAAGGCAAACATCCACCACCCCGACCACATCACCCTTACTGACCACTGTTTTATTTCAATGTCACACTACTTCCTGAGTCCCGACTGACAGACAAAAAAAAACGTTTTGCAGGCATGAAAGATACTTCCAATTGAAATACATTAGTTTGAAAGTCGTTCTGAGTGTCACGAAAAAAATTGAAAAATCGTGTCCATGTACACGAATCAATAGAATAAATGTCGTGACTATTTCACGAACTGCCGTGAGACCGGGTTGGTATATATGATACACTCAACCTACAGTTTGAGTGTATCTTATGTTCCTAATTTTCAAATGGCACACGCTTATTGCTGGATTGTTTAAATTAAGAATTATGATGAAAGTATAGAGTAAATTATACATACGTAACTAGATGGCACTCAGTAGAGCACATACGTCTGCCAACGCTATGCAGTTGTCAATATATGCCAGTTCCATGTTGGATTTTCACCAAAAGTTAATAATTTCCTCCATGCCCCGTTACCCACTTATTTCACATCAGGACATGCACACAAAATGGGGCATGATCTGCCTGTTCAAATTCTAGCCACTTTTAAGCATTTTAGCCATTTATCACAACACCACATGGCCAATTAGCACTATATTTGTTCAGTTTCCATTTGGGCTGCCCCTTCTACCACTGGCCCAAGTTTTGGAAAATTGGCAGGGTGATTATGTCTAAATGAGCTCTCCAGTGCCCCAATGTTGTTTGATCGGGCCAATAATGGAGGGTTTGCCTCTTCTTATGTTTGCTAATAGGCATACAGAGTTTGATGGTGTTACGTGAATCCGTTCGGAAGTTATATGCCTTTTTTTGAGAAGCCACGCCCACCGCCACGCCCCCTTAATTGGTATGAAAAGTTAATCACTTCTCCCTTGCCCCATGATCAACCTTTTCACAAAGTTTTGTGCAAATCCATTCATGAAGTGAAGCCTGCGAAGCTAGTTCAGGCAGACAACTCGAGTCGCGCTGCAGTCATGTGATACACACACTACTCATACAACTCTTATCAAGCGCCCCCCTCTCAATAAGGCGGTCTATTTAAGCTTCCTGCACCTGCTAACACACTTTCACATTGCCATACTGCTGCTAGGCTGCCCAGACTGCTGGTTACTGCTGCTCAGTATTGCTGCTGCTAACCATACATCATTTCATCATCCCCACCTCCACCCCAGCATCCACCTGTAGTCTCTGATTCTAGGTCTCCCCCCGGGGGGGGGGGGGGGGGGGTTCCTTATTGTCACTCCCTGCTGTCTTAGGCTAGCTAGGTGCACGCTCGCAGGGAGTGACAGGATCAGAGCCTAGACACCATACTAAACTCTGTATATATATTTGTATTCATTCTCAGTAATCTGTTTACGTGAGTTGGCAGACAAATTACTTTTTGAGAGATTTTGCTAACAGACAGAGAGAATGGGGCGAAAACCAATCAACCCTGTCCAGCTCTGGCAGCTGGCAGAGGTAATTATGTCAGTCTAAGAGCAACAAGGCCAAGTCCAACGGCCAAGTGAAAACCTTATCTACCAAAATCACGTAATGTGGTTATGTAAAAAATGTGAATTGTCTAGTCAAAGCCCTTCAGCTACTGATCTATTACATATAGACTGATCTATTACCTATAAAAAAAGCAGCACAGTATGTGGATCTCATGTTTCTGCAAGGGTTTGAAACTCTGCCTGTCATTATTGATGTGCGTGACACTGGCTTCATTTGAATTCAGCCAAGCAACTGGCAACAATCAAATGCATAGGAAAAAATCACTCTCACGTAACTCCTATACCACTTGACAATAATATTGTCTTTTTTCAACATACCCAAGCATACTTACGTTTTTGGAAACATATGGTATAGCTTTAACTTTGTAGTGTGACTTGATCAAAATACTCAAAAATGAATTAATTATTTTAACCAGCATATCTAATTAAAGTTTTGAAAAACACCCATAGAAGTAGTCTTCATTGAATCTCTAATAGTGGACTGATATTCATATCATAGATTTCTATCAGCCACTTAAAATTGTCAGTTTTTCTACATTACAGTGGTGATAAAACATTAGCAAATAACACTGACTACTTTAACAATATAGCAAATTTAATAACACACGGCTACTGTTGGATAGAAATTACATTTCTATGAGTTTAAATGACTTGAATGTTTGTACAGATATGAAGATACTGACAATAGAATTTCCATACACTTACAACACAACAGTAGATCTTTTCAAATACATCAGATGTTTAGAATGATTGACTTGCTATGATATATCCTGTATCAGACACCAGTGTGACACCAAAACCACTTCATGATCAAATCAAGAGATTCGCTCGTACTTTAATAACAGATGAAGTTGAGTTTGTCCTCAAAGCATTAGACAGCCTCTAACCTCCAGCAATCTAACAACAATTCTGCATCTTTCTGCTGTCTGTGGATTAAAGACACAGTGTGATGCCGTCTGCAGGATTTTCTGGCATCTGATGAAGTCTGTGTGATCGTGACATAAATATGCCTCCCAAAAAACAAACAAGGATCACCTTGGAGGGAGAGGCAGAAACTTGAGACGGGTTTGTTTCAGCATGCTGTCGTTAGTCTGACTTTCTCCAGTGTTGTGATGTATCTCGACCCAATCTAAGAACAGAAGGTCAAACTAATCACAACGTACCCTGCACCTTTATGAAAAGGGACACACAAGTAAAACACATTGTTTCTCAATAGAAACAAACGAGCAAACAGCAAAGTCGTTTTTGCATAATCCCTGACTTTTAATGATCATTCTCAAATTTTCCAAACAAAATTGAGAAGTTGAGTGGCTATCAAAGACTACTAACCCTAACCCTAACCCTAACCCCAGACCCTCCTAATGCCCTAATGAGGTCCAGAGAGCAGTCCTTCAAACCAGTTTCTAAAATATGTTTTAGAGTAAAGAGTTTTTTATTCTTGTGGGGGCATTTAGCTCAGTGATATCAAAAAATATATCTCATACACACAAACACACTGAAATTTTACCTGCAGGGATCAGTAACTGAACAATTATGCTCTTTTCAATCCCTCAAAATTCACTGTTATATGAGACACTTTTTTGTCGGTCCTCCAGAAACTAACCCTATGAATATGACACTTGGCCTCCTGAAGTAGGGTTAGGGTTAGGGTTAGTTAGGCTTTTTTACAGTCTGTGGTTAAAACTGACAAGTTAAAGCCAGGGTAAGGTTAGGCATGTGGGGGTGAATGCACATTAAAGGGAGTCTCTGGAACAAACAAATACAACACATTCAAATCCTGACTAATGTTCTCCTACACCCGTAACAATTACCCTTGATGTATCCAAATAAAAATTCTGGGGCAAGTAGAGTGTCTTAATACCTTAAGACACTTAATACCACAAGTTTACATGCGGAGTTCTCTGTATATAAAACATGCACTTGTACAGAAAGCAATGTATATTGTATATTACACATTTCAGCAGTTAAACAGTGCTAAATCTAAATAAATAAAACATCTATCATGCGTAACATTTATTTATAGATTTCTTATCTGGGGTCTGCTACATAGTGAAGGTAGATGAATAAGAGAGATGCTTGAGAAAGATGATAGTGATGCTCATGATGATGATGATGATAACAACAACGACAATGTCAACAATGACATTGCATGACATTAATATTATATAGTATGTCTTGAAACATTTGCCAACACTCAAACTCAAGGTCATTTTCATTAGATAGATTTCCCATTAAGCCTTATTTGTGAACATTTGAATACTGTATTGGTACATGTGAATTTGCCTCCCTGTGTATTTTCATAACAGTGTAGGGCGCACTGTGATTGGCTGCTCGTTCCTCCTTCAAATGTCTTAAAAGCCCTTAACAGGATGTGATCATTTCACAGCAGTAGGGAAGCTTGAGATCAAAGCAATATGAAGAAAATTGCTGTCAAGTTGCTGCTTCTCGCAGGTCTCTGTGAGGTGGCCCTCTGTGTTTTTGGGAGGCATATTTATGTCGACCAAAAAAAGACTTGGTCAGAGGCCAGAGAATACTGCAGAGAGGAGTACACCGACCTGTCTAGGATCCACAGCCAGGAGGAAGATCAAGAACTCTTCAAGATTGAAAAGAGGTTTGCTACAGTCTGGATCGGTCTCTACAGAGATGACAATGACATTTGGAAGTGGTCAGGAGGGGGCAATGCTTCCTTCCTGTCACCACTGGAACACAAAAGTGTGAATAAAAGTGATAGATGTGTGGTGCACACTACAACTGGCTGGCACGCAATGAGTTGTGTAAGTAAAAGACACTTCTTTTGTTTTGAGAGCAGCCTGTTTCTGGTGAAGGAGAACAAGACATGGGAGGAGGCGATGGAGCACTGCCGCCGTCAGCACACCGACCTGCCCAGCCTGCGCTCTGACTCCGCTCTGGCTCAGGCCCTCAACGCCAGCAGGAAGGCCCAGACTGACCGCGTGTGGACCGGCCTGCGCTTCCTGGCCGGCTGCTGGCTGTGGGTGAACGGGGACGCTGTGGAGCACGAGTCGTGGTGCCGCAGGGAGGCGCCGCACTGCCCGGCCTGGACGCTTCACTGCGGGGTCCTGTCACTGAAGGGACAGCACTGGGAGAACTGGGACTGTGGGGACAAACTCAACTTTATCTGCTATTAAAATACTGGAGTATGGCTTGATTTGATGAGAAACATATTGGAGGCAGTGTCATGTCAAGCCAAACTTCTACGTTTTCTTTCTAAGACATTAGAGAAGATCTGTTCTTTTGTTGTAAGCCTATGCTAGTATTGCTTGATTAGAAAAGTAATGGAGGTAGTGTCATGTAAATGTGTGATAAAGATCATATGATAATCAAACATTTTAATTATTTCTCGAAGCCATTTGCAAAAGATATATTGTGCTGTAATCCATGCTAATGTTGCTATTGATCTCTCCAGAAACATTAAGTACAGAAAAGTGTGATTTTTAGTCAACTGTAACCCTGTGTTAAGCATGTCATTGTTAAATTATTAGATAAAAAAAATATTAATTCATTAGCTTTATTGTGGTTTATTAGCTTCTTATCACTTTTGTAATGTAGACATTTTTTCATACACCTGTTAAATTGTATGAATTTACAAATTTGAGTGCAAAATAGGCATTAGATATTCAACAAATGCTACCTGTAGATGTGTTTTCACTTTAATAAAGATATGACTAAAAGAAGGGTTATGAATACTGTGTGGTGTGATTCAAATACTATTGACCCTGCTGATTAATTGATTGAATGTCTGATTGATTAGTAGATATGGTACCACCTGAAATCAATCAATCACTTGGCCTAATACTTTCCCTACTGAATGATATGTGCATTCTACCTCACACACAGTGCATCTTTTCTGCATTTTGAAGGCATATTTGAAGGTTCTTTTTCTAAAAATAAATCTATGATGGAATTGAACCCTAGTTGCTGTACAGTGTTATTCTCAGTCCAGTGCTGATGCCAGTGAGTGTTTTGGGACAGAGAGGTTTTGACCTCTGGGCTGTTCATATAGTCTCCGGCCTTGAAGGTTCAGACACACATCGCAAGGTCATGAGGTCGCCTGTTATTCTGTGTGTATGTACATGTGAGTGAGTGTGTGTCTATGTGAAAGTCTCTCTCTCTCTCTCTCTCTCTCTCTCTCTCTCTCTCTCTCTCTCTCTCTCTCTCTCTCTCTCTCTCTCTCTCTGTGTGTGTGTGTATGCGGTTGATGTGGTCACAACAAATTAACTTTTGCTGTCATTCTGGCAGATGACACCCTTTTCAACCCTTGTAGTTAGCCACTATACATGTATGTTGCAACAGTGTACTTACTGAGCCCACAGTGTCGAAGGCTACCAACGTCTGTTCAGTTGCTCTATAAAGCTGAGAGGGTGCAAAGGTCACCATGGTGCAGGGTTTTCAATTTCTTGGCAGAGTTTGACGATTTGGTTGTTGTTCAGTATGCCGTTTGTTGATAGTGGCCGGGCAATATGATTCATGAGTCAACAAGGCTATATCACTCTGTTGCTGAAGATTATTCATAACAATTTATAACAACCAATATCTCAACATGTGAAATGTCAGTGGTTTTACAACTACATGAATTATTTTATCATATGTGTATCAGGACTTAAGAAATTTTTTTCCATAGTTTTCCATCCTTGTGTAATTTTGGGTCTCAAAGTTTTCAAGACCTGGAAATTATGTATACATTTCCAGGATTTCCACAACCGCCTAGTAACCCAGAGGAAGTCTCCAGATGCAAAAGAGGAAATAAATCATTAATGGCATTTTGTTTGTATGATTTGCATGGAAAAGAACTTATGGAGAATCTGACTTGGGCAAAGCATCAGTTGATTCATTTTGCTTAATGCGTTTCCAGCATGCTCTAACATCTCAAAGCACAAGCAACTTACAGTGAATATCTCCACCTACTGGGAGTCCCTCATCACTCCTAAAGTATAGGCTGTAAAACACCAATGTTTTTCAGTTGAGCATTAGGAAAAAAGAACTATAGAAATCTTCTAACAAATTTCAAGACAATATAAATATAATAGCAAAACTAAAAAATCTATATACATACTATACACAACAGACAACCCTGTAGTAATACCATAATAGATTAAAAAAAAACAAAAAAAAAACAAAAAAAAAACATTAAGTCACTGCAAATTTATCATTGAGTACCAATGACACAGTATAAGTGCCTATACTGAAATACTATATATTATGGAGATAGAAAATACCATAAAGCTCGATAAGGTCACTATAAACTCACTAACAAGACAGCCACTTAAAAAAATGACTTTCAGTCAGTATTATACCGCCATCTGCTGTAATAAAGTGGGAATTGCAACGCTACTTTGCCTCTCCGTATATTTACATTAAAATACACCAAAAAACCTAAGGAAGCATTTTAACCACCTGGACCCTTACAAATGATAACTATAGTAATCCTATAATACATTTCAGAAAGATACTATGAAAAAATATCACAGTCCCTATATTATAGCAATATTATAGCAATATTATAGTGATTTTAAGGTCTGTATCTCCTTAAATCTGACAATCACTATAATATTCTTATAATATTCATATAGAGCCTATTGTGTTGGTGGCACTTGTACCTTATCTTGCTTCATGTATTTATTTATTTATTTTTTGCCCTTAAAATCTCCTATGGTATCACTAAAGTATTCCTATAATACTCCTATACGGACTTCAAGTGCGTCTATAGGGACCTTATTATACTCACCAAAATATTCCTATAATATTCTTACAGAGACTTGTAGTTTTACTGTGAGGATTACTGTAGTTCTTTCTCTTTAGTTAAAGGGTTAAAATCCACTCTCTCTCTCCCTCTCTCACCGTCTCTCTCTCTCTCGGTGCGACAGATCTGGAAGCCGCGTCAAAGTGAGGTAGTTTACGGTAAAACGGTGCCCATTACCATGTGATTTCACCGATGTTTGTAAACATGCGTCAGCCACATGTGATTTTGATGACGAGGAAAGACTCTCCAGTCCTCCGGCCAATCAGCGAACGGGGGAGTGTCAGGGGCGGGGTTCCCATGTTGCGCTATGGAAAAATCGATAGGGGGATATACTGTAATAACGCGTGCTTCAAGATTGATAATAATGAGAATAAGGCTGAAAAGGGAACCGGGTGGACTGACCACCCATTCGGCCATTCAGTGAGGACCCGGTCTGACTGACACCCGGGAGGGGAATGGATGAGACTGCCTCGGTACGAGAGGAAAACAGGCTTGGGATAAACACGTAAGTAATTTATGTTATTATAGGACTAGAGTAACCTGAGGCTGCGTATTTTACGTAGAGAATACCACTATGTAATTCATAACTACTCGGCTCTGATGGGTGAAAAGGTAAGGATAATAGAAGCCCAGAGGGGTTGTCGCGAAAGAGTAAATAAAAAAAGTACTTACATTCAGGTCGCGGTTGTATCGGAGGCAGGCGGGGGGTGCTTGTCTGTGAAAACGGCTGTAAACACTTTTATTTATCATGAGTGTTTGATCATCGAAATGACAACAGGTAAATTAAACTGCGTCAGCGAGAAGGAGCGACAAGCCAAACGAAATCCTGTGGGAATTTCCACTGCGTTTGTGTAACATGCAGCGACGCAATAACGTTATAGGACTTTGAGTCGCTGAAGAAAGTCCAGTTCTCTCTGGGTTTTATTGTTTAAAATCGAGATGTAAACAAAGCGTGGAAACGGCGGGGATGGCGTGTGAAGGAAGAGCTTGGAATAGGATGCTGCGCAAGAGATGGGTATAGTGCGTAATCCTGTTGTGGGAGAGGACGATGTTACGCAGTTCATATTGGCACGATCACTTAATACCTCATGGCCTCATGGTCTTTTTTCCCCCAGTGTTATCACAAACAACCGACACTTTTATAAATAAAAACAGCACAGGATCATTTCTAAACGTAACCAGGAATTGAAGCTTACATCTAGCCTATTGAAATTCTTATTTCTGGGGGGGGCAATAATAAGGCTGTGTGTGAGTAACATGATGGTGATATTGCTTATATTATGTTTTAGGTGTCAAAAACCCTTTGCTGCGTGACTCAGAGCCAAAGAGGTCCTTAATAGTAAACTGGGATTTTGGTGCGCACTTGATATGATGTAAACAAGTCCTACTTCCCAACATAGGGGGCGCTGTTGAGCATCACAATCCTTGCTCATCTAAAGTGATGTTTACATGGAGATATTCCATATCTCTCCAGAAACACTCACTGTTTTATTTTTTTTTTCTCAAAGAGCCTCTTTTATGTTATTAATAACATGGGAAAAATGTGACTATGTAAGTAAAATAAATTATACTAAGCCATCAGATTCCCTCAGCTGAGTTGCAGTGTTATACAAGGCCTCTCCTCAAAGCTGGCGTGGCCGTGAGAGAGTCATTTAGCAGATTTGTCTCTCTTTGGTGGAGCATGTAATGTACACCTGCCAGAGCACAATGGGAGACTGACACGCCTGATGTGATGTCACTGTTGTTGTTGACACCGAGGCCGCTGGCTTTTTCGTACCTTCCTAATCACCCAGGTCATGGAAGGCGTGGTGCCTCCCGCTGCTGGAGGTGAAGAGGTGAAAATGAGACGCACAGGAGGAGCGTCGTCTTCCTCGTCCGTTCCTGCCAAGTGGATTTGTTTGGTCAGTGGGTGAATCAGCAGTGGACTTAATGAGTGGATAAGAGAGAGAGAGAGAGAGGGGAGAGGCAGAGGCAGAGAGAGAGAGGAGGGAGGGGAGGGGAGGAGGTAGACCTTTAATTATGTGTTCTAAATAGAAACTTGATTCCTGAGGGAGCGAGATTGTGATAGTTTTCAAACAAACAGGTAAAGGTCGTGGAAGGATGCACAGCCAATTATTGGAAACATGTCAGGAATGACTTAGCAGCAAAACACCACTCTGCTGTAGTCTGAACATAAAAACCCCAGAATCTATTCTCATATCAGATGCAAGAACTGTTAGCGCTGTTAAACCACATGAGAACATTTTTATTGACAGGCTAATGGGTCTTGAGAGTGGGTATCATGTTCTCAGCGATCGTAATGTTTACCTATGTCTTCCCGAGGCTGACCAGTGAAACAAGTGACCCACTTTCACGGACAAGGAAACGTGACCTCAATAGTTATTTTGCTATTCTTTCGGGAGGGACGCTGCTTCTCAAGTCAAACAAACAGAGGAGGCCAGTACAAGTAGGCTGAATGAGCTCAACCTAGTTTTGTTCAGAGTTGTTGCAGAAATGTCACAATGATGCTGTTATTGAGTGCTAAAAAAAAAAAACAATCCTTGCTTTCTCAGCTGAACCAAATGCAATTCAGCAGATGCAGGAAAACAGGAACCCTCATAGACTCCTGAAAAGAGGCTGGGTGAATAATATACTGATGGATGTGTTTACAGCAGGGGGGGTCAGCATCACCTGTAGCCTATATAAACATCCAGAAAAAAAATGGCGAGCGACCCACTGCCTTTTAAAACAGATCCCTCCTACACAGAGATTACAGAATAGGAGGTGGCACAGTGCCGAGAGATGACAGTGCTAAAATTAAACTCGGAGCACCGCCTGCCCTGCTAGATGATGATGTATTAATAGACAAGTGTGAGGCAGCGTTCATTCGCAGGTATCATTAGCAGCAAGACACCTAAAGTGCTGCGAGGGAAAAATTGAATACAATATACTGTGTTGAAATTCAGAACGTACTTCTCCTTATTGCCATCATTGATTTTTCTCTCAACTGCCTAACTATCTCTGTCAGATAAAGCTTCGTATAGGTGAGTGAAAGAGTGAGATAGCTTATTGTTGCTCTTGGATGAAATCCTCCTGGCCACAATTTTGTGTTTACTTCAATGGAAAGTTTGCTTTATATGCTCAGAAAGTTTAATAACCCCAGCACCTGTTGTATGTTTTCAAATCATACTCATCAATGGGGGAAACCAGCCAGCTTTCCTCTGTCTTCCCAGAAAGCTGATATGTTGGAGATGTGAGATTTTCCTCCTTACAGCAGCATTATGAATCTTTATGTACACATCTAGTTTCCCGTTCCTTTGATCAGTCAGACAACTGATATTTCCCAACAGGCAGTTGAGCGAGAGCCAGAAGAGAGTGACAAAGTGTAAATCAACTCCTCCATCAGTAGCCTCCCTCCCTCCCGCTCTGTTCCCACCCATCCTGCAGCAGATAGGCCGAACAAAGTGTCAGGCTCATCTGAGCTTGTTGATATCTCATATCTCCCATGATTTCACAATTTGTTGCTCTTTAAAGGGGGTGGCGCAATGTGCAAGGCGGTATCCAAGCAATTACAGCATACAGACACATTAAGTAGGGAAATGTGGCAGGAAATTGAAGCTATGCCACCTTTACCTTTGTCCAGCCCAGTGTTACAGTTCCCTTATAATACCATTGGTTTGACCGCAAAGCATTAATAGTCACCTTAAAGCCACGTCAGTTCAGCTGTTAGGAGAAAGGAAATTGGACAGCTTTCTAGGCTATCACCATCCCCGTTTATATAAACAATATGATTGGAATTTTGAATCAAGATATCAGTAGTTTTCCTTGATTGCACAAATGTGATGTTGCATTGAGAGGTGGCTTAAAAACACATTACCTCGATGAGTTTGCCCCTCTCACTCCTGATAAATTAGGACCTCTAATCTGTAAGAGGATTAACCACCTACCCCTTTTACACGTGCACACATGCACACACAACCCCACCCCCCACCTTCACACACACGCATACACACGCGTGCACACACACACGCACGCACGCAATGTTAATTTTTACGTCACCTACCCTGATGTGACCCAGCCCAGCAGCTTTCCCTGTGACATATCTTGGCCCGCTAACAATCTGTGCTGCCTGGTGCATTATGGGATGTGCTGATCTCAACTTCATGAATCATCAAATATGTTATGTTGCTCTTTTATTCAATCAGAAACATTTGATCAGTTTCATCTTAGAATTAATAATGTTGTCATCTTTTTTCTCCGTTTATCTAATAGCGTTTGTGATTTGCTGCTAAAGAGGAAGGACAGTGTGTATGGTTTGATGAAGTGGCTTTAAACTGAACCAAGAGCTGCGTAGGTCACTTCTGTTTTGGTTTTAAAGGGGGGTGATGCGCCTTTAAAAGGCACTCGATGGTCAGGTGACTTGGTAAGCAGAAACAAACTCGGCTCTGAAGCAGAAAGCAGCAACTGCATGCAATAGGCAGCGAAAGAGCACATGGCAGAAAGAGGGACGGAGAATGTGAGAGACGCAGATAGAGAGTTCATGAATAGCATTGTTGCACAGGAATGGATAAGAATAGCAAAAACAAGGAGAAGAGAGATGAAAGAAGAAGTGCTGCGGCCCTCAGTCTGCATTGATGTCTGCCTCAGTTACTCTAGACGCTGACAATGTATTTACGTAAATAGCCGGAGTGCCTGTACTAATAACTGCATTGGAGATATTTTGAGCTTTTGCAAGGGTCAGAATGCATGTGTGTTAAACAGTGAGGCCTGTCTTATATGACTAAACTCGATTATCAGTGGCAAAAATGTAACTATAATCAATACAACTACTGTAATTTTAGAAGCCAAGGCACTAGAAGAGCAGTGAGGAGGATTAGGAAGTGACAGACAAGGAAATTGTCCCCGAAAGACACATCAAGGTTTTGGATTAGTTGCCACGTCACCTTTTCGCATCAACAGGATAACAGCGTCTGAGACACTGGCAAGACCTACGAATAGAAGCCGATGCCTTTTACTTCCCCCTCGCATTTTATTTTGTTTCTATTCTCTTTTGTATTGTGTTGTCGTTTCAACAGAAAACCAGGAACAGTACGGGTGACAGAGAGAGTTTCACACTCAAACGAGTTCCCCGTCGACGTAAATACTGCATGCTTCACAGAGAAGGACAACAGGAGAGAAAACTAATGAATCCTTACCTGTTTCAAACCTTTTTTTTGCCCTGTTGCACCTACAGTCAACCATGGGCGGGACTGGATGCCTGAGGGAGACCCAAGAGAGGACACAGTATCCTATTGTGCGTTACAAGGAAGTCTTCAGGACTCTACGGAGATCTATTTCTTCCAAGTATGATTCACAGATATTATTTTTCTGTTATGGGTTCATCTCTGGTGCCAGTCAGCTGCTGTGCCCTTTCCTGAATTAGGTTCTTGGTCGAGTGATGCACTTCTAATGCAAGGAAATGTGCTGCTGTGTCATTCTGAGAGACAGTGGCCATGACGCAGCAGACCTTCTTGTTGTTTTCATCACGCTCTCTGTGCCAGTAAAGGGTATCTGCATCTGTGTGGGTCAGAGTTTCTGGTTGTCTCTCTCTCTCTCTCTCTCTCTCTCTCTCTCTCTCTCTCTCTCTCTCTCTCTCTCTCTCTCTCTCTCTCTCTCTCTCTCTCTCTCTCTCTCCCTGTATAATAGCATCAACCCACATAGGGACCTTGGGTGATATCTTATCTCAAACTTATCTCATAGAAAAATAACCAATTTCCTGGACTGTATGTGTGATAAACCAAGTGGGTCATCCGTTTTCCTCTAATAACCCGAAAGCTTGAGATGACTGTTGAAATGAAATAGTTATAAAACATTCTTTTATACAATTTCAACACAAGGCCTAAAACTGAAGGCAACCTTTCAAACAGACTGCGTAAGTTGTGTTTACACAGGCACAAAAGATTTATTTTTTTTACTTTTTGGCTCTGACCCGATCTACTTGTGGTTGTATAAACAGGGAGAAACAACATGAAATCTGAGCTTTCCCTGTTAAAACAGCCGTGAGAAGAACAGATCTGTGCCACAAAGAGTTAAGAGTCAGGTTTTCTGTTCCTGTGTAAATGCAGCCATAGGCAAAACAATTCCAGCTTAGCTCCTGAAATGCGGTTTAACAATCCTACATTTTTCAGTTTCAGTTTTCATGATTTTAATTTCAAATACTCTTTGGCTCGGGATAACAATAATGTCCAAGATGTTTTGCAAATAAATGTAGTTTTGTTAGAAGGGTTTTTATTGAATGAACTTGAAGACTAAAGGCAAGTTTATGGTTTCTGCGGTGTGCCCGGTGTTCGCGGTGCGGAGGGTCTGTGCGGCGAGTGCGGAGCTCCGCAGGGGGTCTGCACCGAGCTCCACGCTCCTCTCAAAAAATGAAACTGCGGAGGCCTCCGCAAACACCGCAGTCAGTTCAGAGGCTATGATTGGTTAATGGTTGCTATATTAGTTGGTTACCAGGGAAGTAGTCTAATCGAGCCAACTGACGGCTGACAACCGGCAAAAATGGACAATCGGAGGAGATTCTGCGCTCTCCACGAACACTGCGCTGTTACCACATTTACCATAAAATGCTGTGGCTCTGCGGAGAGAACGGTCTTGCTGTGAACACCGCGAACACCGGGCACACCGCAGAAACCATAAATTTGCCTTCACAAACAGTCCTCACAGAAAGAACAGACACAATACTGGACCCTGATTCGCCGACAACACCAGCTCCTCTAATTGAAATGAGGCAAAACTGCTGAGTGGAGGCTTTCTAGTTTAAATACTGCAAACTTGCCTGATTGGAAGGATTTTATTATTGTTGTGAGGGGAGCCAATCAAGACCAAGTCCAGTTGTGATGCGTTGACTGGAGTTAGTTTAAAACTTCCTGTAAAAAATAATGGATGTTTAATAACTTTAAATTTAACCACTCAAACAAATTCACATTTGAACAATGCCTTCATTAAACATCTTAAATCATATATGTATATAAATAGAGAAGTTTTAAATTATCTATTGTCTATTATAGGGCCCCTTTAAGTGTTAAAGAGCTATTGAATTGTCTGACCAGGTAGCATCTTTCTTCCTTATTCCTTATTAAGTATACATGTTATTCCCATCCCCTTTCCCATTTCATGTTTTTATATTCATTCAAGTATGATTAGAGCAGGTGATGGATCTGGGGGAACAACAGTCAGTATCATGTGAAAAATGTTCATCTTAACAAAACAAAGATGCACTAATTGCAGTAATTTCCTATAAACAAGAGTAAGGCTCCACATGTTTTAACATGTTGGCACTTATTTCTACAAAGTTCTTGGCTCAAATTGTAAAGATGGAATTTTTTGCCTGTGTTAAGGAGCCAAAGTCAGAAAAACAAGGAGGTATATCTCTGCATGTGGCGATAGAGATCCTCCTCAGTATGGTAGCCAGTTAATTTCATTATCATAATTTGATGCTGGAATGGTGAAAGTGGGAGTTTAGTAGAATCTCAGTTCTAATTGAAGCATCTTCACCCAAGTTTCACAGAATTGTGTCCAACGTGCAAATGCATGAGAAATTGCTTCAAATGTGTTGCCAATAATTGTTTTTCTCTCTCTCTCTTTTTTCCTCTACCTTTGCAGAAGGGGTCATGGCTTCAGAATGTTGGCTGTCATAACTCAGATGGCATCCTCCCCAGGGAACCGGTTTCAGATGGTGTTTTAGAGTATGAAAACACATCTAGCACCATTTGAAATCGGTGTTCTTGAGCTGGAACGCACTTCAAGGATGACGGCAATACATACTCATTCACCAAATTGCCAAAAAGTCTAGGATATTATTGCTTAGTTTTACAGATTTATAATAAATTCAGCCTCACAGAAGTTTAGTGGCATTAAAAAATTAATTTGGTGTCCACTGATGCAAATACAATACCACAGTTAGTTTTAAATGTGCAGAGTTTTATTGTTTGGTTTTTGGGTTTTTTATTCATTCTACCAATTATGACAGACATCGAAACACATCAAACTCAGCTCCACCTCAAACCCCATCCCTCTGCTCGGGATCAATTCTCTATACAGCCAATACCCTCCAGTGATCAAAAGGAAAGAGTGTGCTGGATGGAGTCCGGCCTCCTGACCGGCTACGACCGCCCTCTCACCAAGGCTGACCGTTTTCCTCTGGTGTTCAGAGTTTCCATCATGTCTAGCACCATTTGAAATCGGTTACAATGTAGAGGGACTATCAGCACAGAGACAGATGATGTAAAGCACGGAGGACTGCAGCCGCCTGATGTGCTACTCAAAAGTACCACAAGATGGCAGCCGTGTGCTGTCATCAAACAACTGCTCTATTTTCAGCAAGTCTAAAAGTAGTGAAGGGTTTACTGTTTGCCTCTGATTAAGTATGAGAGAAAAAACGGTCTGGACAAAGGCACAAATAACTTCAAATACAACTTCATGCACTCCCTCTTTGTTTTTGTTGGTCTGTTTTGCATGTTTTTTTTTTAACAATTCAGTTCCCTCTTTTACCTTGTTGTCAGAGTCCTGCTGTGTGCAGCACACTTGGCTGTTCCAGTGCAGCAGTTTCAACTTCAGTATCTTGTCTTGTGTCCCTTCCCCAGGAAGAGATGACAAACGCGGAGCTTATCTAGTCAAACACACAGTGTCACCGCTAACTGCTGCAGCAGTTCAGAGGTTATGAGTACCGACCGACCCAGTGCAGCTCTGTCAAATGTATGTGAGCCGTTCCACAGATTTGGTGCCTTTACGTCACTCTCACATATTCTAATATAAATGGTATAAAATGTTACCTTACAGTTAAATGAGAATATGTGTTGTACATAACTACATATTTCCATTAATAAAGCATAACTGGTTTTACTTGAGAGTGTGTTTTGTTTATTATAACTATGTTATTTGATTGAAACTAAGCCATTTTGGCTTGGCCCTCACAGTGTTCCTTAAAATCTTCATGAAGATATAACTAATAAAATCGTCATCTTTTTTCCACAAAAATTAACATAGTTTAGCATGATTAATATATAATTAATAATCATTGTGTTAAATATGTTTGCATATATCTTAGTCAACTGTCAACCCTGTTACTCTACTGAAATTCCCTTTTAAATTTTGGCCTGTTCCTCAAGTCACATGATTTTCAAGAAATTTTAAAGGAAGAGAGACAGCAGGTTGAAGTCAAGTAAGTTGACAAGAGCCATTTTTATTACTTTTTTAAAGGTGTTAAAATGTTAGACTAATGGTAACAATCCTAACAGATTTCAGAGGTAATGCTTGTAATGTTTTGAATTTTAATTTCTATGCAATAAAAGCATGTAATCCTTTACTACATGCCCGCCATATGCTCTTTATTACATAGTGTGGGCCAATATTAGCCTTAGATGTCAATCCTGTTACTGTCAACCCTGTTATCTTCAACAAAATCGTATGGCTGACATACTAGATATTAGCAGAATTGTCATTTTGAAGAAATTAGTGAAAAGAAATCTGAATTCATTAATTCTGAATTAAAATTTCTGAATAAATATGTAACAAGAAATGTTTAGAAGGTCAACATGATCAGCAAATATGATTGTAGGTCTACATTTAATACATACAGATACATTGTGGTTGAGTATATTTTATCTATGCAACTCCTAAACTAGACAAAATTGTGATTGTGAAGATTTTTACATTGATTTCTATCAAATATGATACTATTCTAATGATATAGCTTGCTGGCTAACTACTGTGTAAGTTACCTAATCTATAACTTGTTCATATAACATGCCATATGTTGCAGGTTCAGGACTCACACCCATCCCATACCAACTTTGAATATTTTGCCAATGTTTATAAGCGATATAAATCTTTCAGGATATGGCACTATCAATACCTGCTGAAAATTTAAAAGCAGTTTTTTCTAATCCTGCGTTTTCAGGTACCTGAGGCTCCAGCCACTGATGTGATCAGGTATTGTAGGTTCCAACCCTCCAGTCCAAATAGAGATGTTAGGAAAAGGCATCTGTGCAATATTTCATTTAATTAATTAGTCAGGTTAAGTCAGTTTTTTCTATTCAATGATCGATTGATGAGTTGATTCAATTACAATATTGTTTTGCTTTAGGCAGCACAATCAAGGCCAAGTCTCTTATTAAGTCTGTTGTTTGACATTTTAGCTGTTGCACATTCAGCATGTTTTTGGAAGTTCAATATATTTTAATAATATATTGAAGCAATAACCTCTAAATCAGCATTTTTTCCAAAAGGAACACTTTGAAGTTGTAAACTCAAATGTCAATAGCCTACATTATTGTTGTAAAACTACATTTTATTACCTATTTTTTAAATGAATACTGTGTAGAATGAGGGACAATTCATAGGTGATAAAATGTGACATTTGTTGTCTGTAACCCTGTGTATAACAGGATTGACATAAGTTAGAGGCAATGGGTGAATAATTTAACCATAAATCAAAGGGTTTAGGTGCCTGAGTTTGATCATTATGTTGTCAGTCCTCTTTCTGATAGTTTGTCAAAAAGAAAGGAGTGGGGAGCCCAAAAAAGGCCCCCTGTTCAAAGAATGACATGCAGAGCAGGTACTTTCCTGAGCCGTTACATTAACATAGATCATGTTGCATGGTTCATGTAATGACTAGGTAGAGCAGCTATCACCAGTGATACTGTACATAAGACATCACATTTCCATTTAAAAAGGATAATTATGTGTGCTCTTCAGACACATTGGTCACATTCCTGATCTTATTGGATCAGGAATGTGACCGACCACTGGCTCAATGTCACTTGTCACTTGGCTAGAATATTTATCGAGACACGTACAGTGCCTGTCAAAAGTTTGGGGACACCTCATTGAATGTACTATGTTTTTCATTATCCATTTTGATCTAAAGGCTTATGCTTAAATGCTTGAAATTTGTTTCTTAGACAAATATAAATAGTGAAGTTGAAGCCTATGTATGAATTTCTTTCCAAAGCCTTTGCCTTTCCATCAAGGCAAAGGGCGGCTACTTTAAAGAATCTAAAATATAAGATAGTTTTGATTCGTTTCACACTTTTTTGGTCACTGCATAATTCCATTTGTGTTATTTCATAGTTTTGATGTCTTTACTATTATTCTAAAATGTGGAAAATAGTAAAAATAAAGAAACTTTTGACGGGCAGTGTAAATTCTCTTTCAACATAAACACCCAGTTGTCTAAATGTCCTACAAAGTGACCAGTGATAGAGTCACTGCAGCAGCCTAGTCATGCGTCTATTTTATCAGCCTTTTTTTTTGGCTGTACCATTTGAGCTAAAGCTATGAATTACAGGCCAGCTATCACATTTAGAGTCACTTGACACTCTTGAGCCACGAGTGACAGTGCAACAGTCTCCTTTTAGCTTCCCATAATATCTTCAATTCCCAAGTTTTTTTTTTTTCTTACAGGAGGGTGACAGCGTCCAAACAGGGTTAGCAGCTACTGCAGTCCACTACACATCTTGCATGGATTACTCCTGTGGGACTAGAGGCTTAACCCACCAAGACACAGGAATAGAGAGGATATTGTGGGAATAAAGAGAGGCATTGTGGAGCAGTGTCCAAAATTAGAGCATTAGAGCACACTCCATACACACTGTTTGTGTCTCTCATTTTGGCATCCCGGTTCCTGGTTTATTTCATTAAGCACCTATGAGTTGATAAGTGTAGTGGAGCAAAGCGTGTAGGTTCCCAACTGTAAAAGCTTATATTACTAAATGACTGAGCCTGGAAAGGGAGAAAAATCTCTACTCCCGTCTTGACCCCATTTTTTATTACTGAGGCCCCTGCAAGCAGCCAACCTGGCAGACAACTGAGGATATATTCGGAGTGTGTGGCAGACAGTGTTTCCATATCAACAGCAAACAAGAGCATACCCATTCGTTATCCTTTCATTTCTGAGCCAGGGTGAATCACAGGAAGGGAGCGTCTACATTTAAAATGACTTGACATCATCAATTTTTGATTTCATCCTGCCCTGCTCTGACTTGCCCTGTTGACTATGATGTGGTTCGTGTGTGTGACTAGTGTCTTTGGTTGCGTCGAGTCACGTTCAGAGTTCTTTGCCTAACCTCAGCAGATGTGGGAGGAGTACTGAGAATTACTGTTCAGTGAAGTGAAGATCTAGAAGTCACAGTACTTGTCTAGGAAATTATTCACCGGTGTGTGGTTACTGTCAGCCCGATTAGTCACGCAACTCCCTTTTTAATTAATTTTTAGGGGTGTGGTCCATGGAAATCTGAATCTGACTGATCATTGATCAACAGTACTGAGGAAGTTTGTTCAGTTGTGGGAGGTAAAGGCCTGATGGCTGATGCTGCTGACGTCACATACTCATTTCTGACTCAAGTAAAAATAGAAGGTTGCTCAAGTAAAAGTAAAAAAGCATATTGCTGAAAGTGCTTACAATTAAAGAAGTGTTCCTCAAAAAAAAGACTCCTGTATGGTAACTCAAGTACTTAAATATTATTCACTAGACCTCAAGATCCCTAGAAAGAACAATGTCTATTTCGGAGGATGTAAACCCCTACTTTGAAATCATTGCCACATTGATGGCATGTTCTTCACGCTGAACATCTGTGTTTCTGGCCTGATGCCCAGAGCCAGTGGGAACCATTCATGTCTTGTTTGTCTTAAGGTTGAACATGACCAGCTCTACTCATGAGAGCAGCTTTAAAGAGGAGTTTCAAATCTAACTGCTGCCAACAAATATGTTTTTTTATCCATGGCAAAAGTACAGTATGGTACGGTATGTTTCTCCATCATCTTTTGTGCCCAGTTGGAGTCAGTATAATGTCCCATATTATTCAGTTTTCATTACTTTGTTTTCAAATATTTTATAGTATTTATAGTTAAAAGGGAATTTATTGAATGAATTTGAAGACTAAAGGCCCATTCACATCTAGAACGATACCTATAAAGATAACTGTAAGCGGTAACACTTTACAATAAGGGTACATTTATTATAATTCCAGCTTAGCTCCTGAAATGCAGTTTAACAATCCTACATTTTTCAGTTTCAGTTTTCATGATTTTAATTTCAAATACTCTTTGGCTCGGGATAACAATAATGTCCAAGATGTTTTGCAAATAAATGTAGTTTTGTTAGAAGGGTTTTTATTGAATGAACTTGAAGACTAAAGGCAAGTTTATGGTTTCTGCGGTGTGCCCGGTGTTCGCGGTGCGGAGGGTCTGTGCGGCGAGTGCGGAGCTCCGCAGGGGGTCTGCGGAGGGTCTGCACCGAGCTCCACGCTCCTCTCAAAAAATGAAACTCTGCGGAGGCCTCCGCAAACACCGCAGTCAGTTCAGAGGCAGTTGGAGTCAGTATAATGTCCCATATTATTCAGTTTTCATTACTTTGTTTTCAAATATTTTATAGTATTTATAGTTAAAAGGGAATTTATTGAATGAATTTGAAGACTAAAGGCCCATTCACATCTAGAACAATACCTATAAAGATAACTGTAAGCGGTAACACTTTACAATAAGGGTACATTGACACATTAACAGTTAACTAATGTGTCTAGTAATCATTTACTAATGCTGTTCATGTTAACTAAGGTATTAATTTATACATTATTTAATAGTTTAAAAAGATGCTATTAACATTAGTTAATACATTAATAAGCATTAACTAACAGCTAATACAATAATAAGCATTAAGTAACTGTTAACAAATGTCTCTTGTTAACATTTATTAAGGGTTTACATGTTAATTAAGGTACTAATATTAGTAAATGGTTGATAAAGATATTAATTAATATGTATGTCATGAAGTTCAGAGCTAAGCCATGTTTGTTTTTTATAAATGTTTATTTAAGGGTAATGATTGTCCACTTGCTTGTCCAGCCTCCAACTTATGACTTATTTTTGGTAAAGGTTGAGATCAGTGGACACACTCCATGGTCTTCATGTAGAGGTTTGCTTGTTCCTTTATCTTCATGTAGACGTTCCTTAACCTATAAATTATTGTGCATGTTATATAAGCATTACTTAACCATAATTGGCCATTTATTAATGGTCTTTGTGACCCTTATTGTAAAGTTGAAAACATGTATCCCTTAAGTAACACTTCATAAATGCATAGGAGTGCTGAATAAGCATTACTTATAACAGGGTTTCTGCAGGTTTCAACAAGTTAAATTTAAGACTTTTTAAGACCTTTTTAAGACCATTATGAATGCAATTTAAGACCTATTTCACATCCATACTGGCAAAAAAAGGACAAAGGATATGAGCATTTTTAACAATAAATAAATAACAATAAATATTGGGGCAGCAGGATGGACTAGTGGTTAAAGACACCATCCTTAAACCAGATGATTTGAGCCAATCAAGTCCAAGTCCAGTTGTGATGCACTGACTGGAGTTAATCTGAAACTGTGAAAAAGGATGGCTTTTTGAAAATGCAATAACTTTCAATTTAACCATTCAAACAAAACCAATGTTTTCATCAAACATCTTTGATAGAGGAAAATTTGAACTCTCATAAGAGTACTGACAGAAATATCATCAACATGTTCCTCTCCTAGACAAACAGGACTAAACTTGCACACTGTTGTAATGGAAAACCAAAGGCGGCTGATTTATCCTCATAGTGGCCTCACTATGGGTGTAGCATTATACTTGTGCAATGGAAAAAGGGGCTTCCAAGTTGGTGGAGGAGGAATCAATACATCAGATTTTAGTGAATGGAAAATAGCATTTGCTGAAACAGGGAGGATGTGCAGCGTATTTCCTGCTGTGGCTCAAACTTTATCACTTCCTGTGCTGCAATCACATCTGACAGAAGGATGTTCCCCACACAGCTGATGAAGACAGCTAGTACAGCCGGGCATTCATGATACAATTATACAGTCATAGTGCACTGATTGTATTATCCGCGAGTATTGAATTGTACAACATGGCTCTGGCTGTATTACTGTGATCCCTATTGTGAGGTGTGTGTGTGTGTGAGGGGATGAAGAGGCGTGGGCGGCAGGTTAGAGAGATTTCCCTGTAACCTGAAGGTCACAGGTTCCATCCCCCAACAGTCACTGTGTCCGTGTCAAAATGTCCCTGAACACTAAACCCCTGTCCGCTCTTGTCATGAACTGTCTGCCTACATAACTAAACTGATGGATGTATATCCTGTTTATGACGACACTTTAAAACTGTGTTTCCTCTTTCAATGGATTTCACTTAAAGGATAACACCGGTTTTATTTTTTTCCTATCACCATTAATGCCCATAAAAAGTCCTACTGATGTGATTGATTTTCAACCAATCAAATTTAAGATCTAAGAAAGAAAGGCGGGAGAATTCGGTAGCTCACTGCAGCGATGCTTTGTCTGCTTAGGAACTTATCACCGATATTGTTGTAGATTGAATGCTTGAACAACTATATATTCATATAGTTTACAGCTCTATTTATAGTTTTATTATCATGGGCAACAATGGTGATAGTAACAAAGATAAATTACACCGGCATCATCTTTGAACAAGTAAATGTCTCTGTCTTTTGAGTCCAACTAAAGCTTTAGAATTATTTCTTTATGGCCACATAAACCGCTAGTAACTGTAAATTGTGACCTATAAACCTTTGCTCTTTTGACCTGAAAGTCTCGTCGGAGTAGAAACAAGAAGGCCTCTCAAGGGTCTTGTGATCACAAAAGACACCGTTCAAGCCTTTGGCACAGCAGCAGACCGGGGCACAATGGAACAGTGTCACCACGTTTTAGTTTGGGGCTTTTCTCTCCACAAGTCTATACCCAGGCCGTGATAATGGCTCGGCTCTGCTGCCACGGCTGTGAATGTGTTCATTCTCCACTACGTGCCTCCCAAGGGCAACAGACTAATAAATATTGCTACTCTGTAAGAGGTGAACAATGCTTCAATATGTAGTTAGGCATCAAAGTAATTTCACTGAATGGAGGCTTTTTTCCCTTCACAAAATATGTGGTGCAGTACAGTGCAGCACGAAATGCAGTTTTGCATTTTCTTGGTATAATCTCATCATGTGTCATTCCAGATCTGACACTCCATAAAATTGTTTGCTTTTTTTTTTGCTATTTGGCAATATTTTGTAAAATGTTTCTCAACATATCACCGTATCACAATGAAAATTTTACAAAAAATCTTTTTTTTCTGCTCCAGTGGCTCATTGAATTCATTCACTTACACCATAGGATACTCTAAATATGTCTGTTTTTTACTTGTTTATTGGTGTTAGCTTACTCCGCAAGGCTCTTTTCTCATAAATAAAGAATTGCTATTCCTTCATAGGTAGAATACACAACCTACTAGAACAGGCCCCTGAACAATAGACAATGAAGAAAAGAGTCAGGAGGCGAAGAATGCAGTTGATTGTATCGTAGTCAGTCCCCATTTCAGTCTGCAGACCACATTGTGTGCCTTTTGACTCTATTTTTCATTGTTCTATTGTCATAAAAAAGCACTTTAGTAACATGTGAACTTGAGATAATAAGATTTCTCAAAAGCCTCTACCTAAGATGTGGTTGTCTCAAGATCATTTTACAATACTTCACAACACTTGGAGGGAATTTCTTTGTGTTTATTCCAGTTTCCAACATAAATAGCGTACAAAATAGAAATACTATAGTGGCATGAAATATTTACAGTTTAGTGGCAGTAAAAAATAAATCATTACAAATCATTACAAAAAAGTGCTTTTCATTACTGAGATATTTACATTTACATCCGCTGTCTGAAGTGCAATATGATTCAAATTAAGTGTCTTTTTTTTTTCCAGAGAGGCACTGCTACAGTTCGGATGCTGGCACTTCCTCCCGAGGTCACAGATGCTCGTCAGCAGATAGGCACGGTTCCATTTGGAGAGAGCTAGTGTTGACAAGAAAATAAAGAGAAAATAGTTGAGGCGGGGCTGTATTTACTCACTGCTGCAAAACAGGAACAGGTGGGAAACACCGTTCACTCATATCAGGCGTATTTCATGTTCACAAATGTTGATTTATCTTAGCTGTATTCTGATAAGTGAAAGCAAAGGACAGCTATTTTAGCTCTTGATGATAATAATAGGCAGGAATTGACAGATACCTTAGGGAGGGAGTCAATCTAAAGATTTTGGAATTGTAATAACTCCGGCTTCAGGTCTTCTCCGGTGTCATATGAGCTATGGTGCCATCAAATAAGGAATATGTGTCAGAATTGTTAAGTTATGTTATGTTAATTTGTTATTCTATTAGTTGACCACATGCCAGTTTCTTGTTTGCATCCTGCAAAGTCAGTGCCATCTTGAGAGTTATGACTTTATGTGAAGAAAGAATTTAAATTTGGCTCAGTGTAATAGCTAAAGTTCACATTTGTTTAGATAGAGGAAAGTTTCTCTGGGTGAATCAGAGCTTTTTGGCTTATCAGGGTTAGAACTGAATTTCAAAAGAAGGATACCTGTCTGTGTTATCTGCAAGTTCAAGTGCCTTGATATCTGTCTTTTGAAACAGAGATGCATTTGCTTCAATAAATGGATGTTTTATCAGCATCTGTCCTTTGGAAGGGACTTTTGTTTGTCAGTTTTAAAACATGAATCTCCAGCACAAAAGTTAATCACAGATATCAGGGAATTTGTCAACGTGTTTCTGCACGGTTGTGACGAGGACAAGTTCCTGTACATTTATTGTACTTGATGATTAAAGTGATCCTGATTCATTCTGACCCCGTGGGAATTTTCTTTTTCCTGACGCTGATGTCTATGTCAGAGCCGGTCTTATTAAAGGATTTCCTCCTGACTTCCCTCATTCCTCAGCAGAAGCCAGGAAACACAGACATCTCGATTTCCTTAAACGGCTCAAAAATGAAAAAAGCAGCAGAGAAATCGAAACTGCAGTAGAGTTAGTTACTAACAAGATCAAAGTCAAGAGATATGTTAGATGCCATGGTTATTTTACTATAAGCTATGCTTATTAAATATGTAATAATGTTTTCCTGTGCTTTAGATATTACTGTGCATTTAGTTATGAGCGTATAAACAGCATATCAAGCCTCAAAAGGTAGAAAGAGCAGAACATGCAGACAGAAAAGGCAACAGACTTTGATGAAAAACATAAACCATGCATAAAACAAGTTATAATAGAATATTGGTTCTC
Source organism: Centroberyx gerrardi (assembly GCF_048128805.1). Taxonomy (NCBI): domain Eukaryota; kingdom Metazoa; phylum Chordata; class Actinopteri; order Beryciformes; family Berycidae; genus Centroberyx; species Centroberyx gerrardi. The sequence goes on from NC_136001.1 coordinate 11,228,758, forward strand.
ACCCTTTCCTCTTCAGAAGAAAATGGTGTAAAATGAACACCACTATAGGTACAACTGTAAAGCACAAAAATATAAGCAAGATGAATATTTGTATTTTGACTGCAATGTACAGGTCAAATGTGAATTCAAAAGATAATAAATATATTTTACCTGTTCCAATGCTTATCACACTGACAATAACAGGTGTGTATCCTGAAAGACACATTCAAAGTTAAATGCAAAACATGAATAGTCACGCATGTAAATAAATCTTATAATATCTTATAAACTAGGGCTTAATAACTCACCAATGTCCTTGTTAGTATCTACATCGCCATGCTTCCCTGCAAATATACAATAGTTTTATTAGTGCAATGCAAATATGTAAAATATATGTAAACTATCTAAATTGCCAAGGACAACAGGACTGATTCAGCCTGCATCAAAAAAACCTTCATCAGCGCATAACAGAAAGTCCGTCAGCAACTCAGGACTTCCTCTGCTGAATCCCATTTAGACAAAAAGAAGAACTGACTGATACCTAACGGGGCATTTTGTTATTTAAATATGCCATTTGAGACTGGAAAAATAGCACTTATTGCACTACAAACTAACTTTCTAGTATGGCACAGAGGACTTAAAACATGATTTAAAAAAACCCAAAACAAAATCTAAAATATTAATTTACTCATTGGGAGAGGTCCAAAACTACATGTTAATGGAAATGCTGCACATCAAGGCTACCTAAAATAAATCTGGAAAACACTTTAAACCACATTTTCTTAGGTCTGTGAGGGTCTGCGAGTTCTCTACACTCAGTACATGGCAACCACTAATATATACCCATATTCAACTTTGCAAATAATGAAAATTAAAAGGCCAAGTTAAATTACAGGGTTGATGGGTTAAATCTGTAGCTGCGTGTATTCCAGGAACATTTTAAAAATGGCAACTGCAACTAAATAACTATCTCATTCAGTGTACTAGGAGTATATCCAAGGACTGGCTGACCGATTTGACTGTTCGCTGACAGCTATCAAATGATATGGTAAAATCATTTGATTCCTTGTAAATGTTTTTGCAGCATTAACTACCAAGTGCAGCACAGGAATCATTACATTTCTACTGCAGTGTTTTCTATACTATCCACACCATTACTTTCCTATGAGGTTTCCAGTTTCACAGACTTGTATTAAAACTAGTGTTTGACTAACAAATCTATTTCAATGGAAGTCTTCATTGAAAGAAATGTTTTAGTCCAGATCTGGGATCATTTAATGAAATCCATTTTGTTCCCTTAATTTTAAGCCTTCCCAGCCCCACCTTACACATTGCTGTTGCTGGGTAAAAACCTTGTATCTCCAAAATGTCAAGGAAAAACAGCCTTGTTTTAACTTGGCAACCATACAATTTTGAGTTTATCTAATTGGTTTTGAAAGGGTTTCATAAACCCAAAAGTTGTAGAATTTCCTAAACCCGTAGAGGAGCATGTAATCCTTCAACTGAAATTAAAACATGAAAATCACCAAAATTGGGAGTTACAGGGTTTTCACCAGACAGTGACAACATGAAATAATGCCTTCCCTCCACTGAAACAAGGGAAAGCAATTAAAAATAACAAATCTTTGACTAACTAGAAATAAAAAACTTGTCTGTCTAATACTGATGAGTATATTCACTTGAGTGGCCTAAGGGTTTCCTGAGAGGCACCTGCACCCTCATGGGAGATGAAAATCCATGGGACAGTAGATTATTACTTAAGTATTTCATCTTATCATCTTATTCCATTCCCTGCAGCTTTTGATAACAAAAACAATTTGAATGAAGTCTTCATTGCTGTTTGGTGAAATCATTCTATACCTTGAACTGGAGGTGAAGCAGTTGGTGTTTTCCTGGTTGTGGTAATTTCATCTTCTGTTGACAAAATGTCTGCTGGGAAAATGACACCTATGAAGAGAAAGATTCTTAATTCTTCTGGAGTTTGGACAGGATAAATGTGCCTAATCATGTTCACAAGCCATTCCTGAGATGCATGCAGCATGCGTGTACATTGTTCATTCATGCAGCAAGCACTGCACCCAAGAGACAGATTTTCAAATCATGCTGAAGAAGTGAATAAAGTGCTGATGGTTTTGTTTTGAGACATTTTTTCTGTACCTCGTACTGGAGGTGAGGCAGTTGGAGTTGAACTGGTTGTGATAATTTTATCTCTGTGAGTTGTGGGTGTGGCAGAGGAATCTGTGGTAGTGGAGGCCGCTGTCACAAGGAAATTATCCACTGTTGTAAAAATATCTGTGCCACCTATGAAGAGAATGATTCTTAATTCCTTTGGGGGTTTGGGACAGGATCAATAATCAAGTTCAAAAGCCATTTCTGAGACTTGTGCATCATGTATGTACATTATTCATTCATGCAGCATGTGCTGTACCCAAGAAAGATCTTTTGAAAAGAAAAATGCATGAATAACATCTTTGTTCAGTGTACAGTACTTCATGTCATGTGTAACTCAGTAATTATACTAATAAACAGAGACAGCCACACTCTCAGATCTAATGCATGACAGAAATGGGAAGGACCATCCATTTATTTTGCACATCAGCTCAGCTGTGCCTTGCAATATGTAACCGTCCTCACATTTATAGGAAGCTATGCTTTTAAATAAAAATGGTGGAAACAGAAAGAAAAGTACTTAAAAAATGATTTTTTAAAAAACTTCACAGTCCTCAAAAAGCTTGTCTTTGGTCATAATATACTGTAAAACTGTTAGGATTACTGATAGGAATGGTGAAGAAAGATCTGGAGCAAAGAGCAGCTTGGATACTACTTCCTAAAAGACCCAGAAGAATATGTGGAGAAGATCAGAGATGACATGCCAGCAGTGTGTTCAATACAGGGTGACCTCAGTGAAACCATGGCAATGCCAATATGCAATATATTCTTTTGGGGATAGTATACTATAGATAAAGACAGTCCATTTGGGTATTTACAGGATTCGCTAGCTCTGTTTATTCCTAATAAGCATTGCAAAGTTATTAATTCTTACCACGTTATAGCCAAATTCTGTATGTAAAAGCTGATATGACTACCATCATCACGGGCTAACAAAGATATAAAACGGATATTTTAAAGATCAACTTATAACAGATCAACAGATAACTTAACTCTAAACCCAAACCTGAGTAAAGCCTGACCTACTGTTAAAAAGCGCGCTACCGAAATTGCCATCTTCTATTGGCTGATCTTTGCTGCCAGGTGATGTCACCTTCTATACAGTACAACAGGTGGTGACATCACTTGGCACTCAAGATCAGGCTTTACACAGATTTGTGTTTGGGGTTTAGTTACTCTTTAAAGTTGATCCACTGACAATCTAAAAATATGCTGTTTGTAGGGTAATGTACAGGGGACAAGTGTGCACCTCGCTAGCTTTTTATCCTGTCTTTCTCCACCTGGCCCTGCCTCTCTTTAGTGTGTTCCAGTAACAAGTCAAGAACATCCACCCAGTGGGCTTACCATTACACTCAGGAGGCGGTGAATTGTATTGACCGTTTCCGCTGCACTTAATGGTATGGTTCCCAGTGAGGGTGTACCCTTCATCGCAGACGTACTGTACGGTGTCTCCATATATTGGGTCTGTCTGAGAATCCCAGAAGTTTCTGCCATTTGTAACTTCATCAGGCTTTGCACAAGTTACAACTGAGGAATCAAATGAGCAGGTATTTTAACACACATTCTTAATACAAAAGATGAAAAACAAGAAATAATCCATGACATTTTCATGAATCAAATGAACAGGTATTAACACACATTCTTAATACAAATGACTACAGAAAAAAAAAAGGATCCATGACATTTTGGGATCAGTGAACTTAAAAAGACACTGGGAATGACCCCACAAAGACCGGATACACTCCAAAAACCACATTGCTGCACGAGCCATAACTTAACACTAGCTGCCATCTTATCTCCAGTAATACATCAAACAGTTACTTTATTTCTCCTGGTTGTGGCTTCAAGAAATATAAAACGAAAAGAAATTTACCTCCACATTTGGCTTTTCCACTCCAGCCTGCAGCATAGCACTTCTTGTAGGACGTCCCACTAAGTCGGTAGCTGTTGAGAGAAGAAGAGGTGCAAAGTAGGATTGTGTTTCATAATATACTTATACAGCGATGCTTTTGTGATGTAATGTAAAGATAATAAATATGTAATGCAACTCTACAGACCTAGATTCAACTGTGAAACAGAATTGCCTGCTATTCCTACATTCTTAGACAGTTTAGTCAAGAATTGTGCACATCAACAAGCCTCTCCAAAAGCTGGAAACATAAAGAGCCAAGTTTCTGGTCTATGATATCATGAAGCAACACTTTCTGGCACGGCTCTGTGGATTATATTTTAAGACTGATTCCGTTAGAAAATCAACTTTGTGGACCCTAAGTTGATTTTCCAGCAACATGCGTGCATTGTCTGGTAGAGAACCGTTCGCACGACAACAAAGTAAAGCTCACTCGGGTGTAAAAACTGAAACGAACATGACTCTATCTATGCCTCCCATGCATTTTCAGTGGCACTGCTCCATGATATCACTTGCTTTTCTGAATTCAAGAGAGAGCTATTCATTTTCACAAATAATGAAATAACAAATGAGCTGTCCAATACAGGAGAATGGCATGCAAAATTCTAGGGTGCAATTTACTTTTCATACTCACCCTTCATCACAATATACTTGTAGTGAAGCACCAAACAGGGTCCCTTCAGTCACGACAAAATGCATATGTGGCTGCAGTCTAGGGAGGCCACAGTCTCTCTCTGTAATGTACAAACAAACAAACTCAACAATTCAACATTAATCTCCAGTTTCTTCCATTGGAGAGCTTTGAAAAACACTTATCCGCCTAAAGCTGCTTGGTGGTCAACAGTAGAAAACTGTGGTTGAACTGGGCAGGTGTGAATGTGAAACAGGGCAACGCTGAGTGTGATGAGAGTTAATTGCAGTGGACAGGACTCACTTTTGCAGTTGAGCTTTGGTGTGGTCCACTCCCCGTTGGTGCAGGTTGCAGTCCCAGACCCGTTTTCAAAGGCATATCCATTAGCACACTCAAACGTGGCTTCAGAGCCCTCTGGGAAATCATTCTTCAGAAGTGCTTCATTGGTTAAGACAATGTTTTCTGTCCCCTGAGGTTTGGGACAGTCAGCTAGGGGATTGAAGAGACAGGCAACATCATGCTGTAATATTCTTTCTTCAAAATCGGCCATGATAAACCCTCATAAATCAACTTGTACAGTAAATCTGAAAGCCTTAAAGGTAATGAGTTATAAGGAGAAATTGGAATATAAATTAGGCTAATGTTAGGCCAACTAATATGATCATTTACAAATGATGACATCAGGCACATAAGAAAATGACGCGCAAAAACTAGGATGAATTCTTATGGCAAGCCTGATTTTCCTCTGGGCTCTAATGGACTAAATGTCTAAGTTGCAAAGGCTTTTGTCTTCAGTGGAGAAATTAAAGAGCTTCCCTAACGCGAAATCACTATATTCCTATAGAAAGTAGTGTGTCTGTGGTAGTCAACACAGTTTGTGACCGTGGTATTGTTTTATCTCCTAGGTATCACTATAATATTCATATGATATTCCTATAGAAAGTTATAGTGTCTGTGGTACCAAATGATGAGTTTATAGTGGCCGTTGGTATTGGTTTACTTTCTCCTGAGGTATCACTATAGGATTTTCTATGGTGTAATTTATAGTATGATATTCAACTTTTTCTGTTACGCCATCCTTCTAAAATGCATTAGGCTATAGGATTATTATAGTTCTTTCTCGTTAGGGCTGACATAGAAGATTACACATTTTTATTTTCAGTAGTGAGTTTATAGTGACCTTCTCGTAGGCTACTTTGAGTGTTGTTGTTTTTTTTTTTTTTATCTCCTGTGGTATCTAAGTTTTTATAATAGCTGCATGATATTCAAGTTTTGCTCATCCTACTATATAGCTCTTTTTCATTGGGGTTGACAGAAAAAATAGCCTGGCTATTCATGGTTGAAGTCTCATGACGAACTGGTAATTGATAAATATTATTATCGCGTTAACCAAGGCTGCAAGGCTGGCGGTATATACTGACCTGCTGCTCTCACAACAAAGAGATATAGTAACAGCAGAGACTTGACCATTCTCCGTCCGCAGGTGTCCAGTGAAACTTCCATGACTGCAGGAGGAAGCGATATAATGTCCAGATCCAGCAGCTTTTTCCCCAGTCCAACGTCTTCAGAACAAGACAGGAGATAAACAGGAGTCGCGCCGCCACCAGCCAGTTATCCGGTGTGATCCTCCCACTCCCCACTTGCACTTCTACTATCCCGGTTTATAGCCGCATGCCGCCCTCAAATAAGCAGATACTACAGGAAATGAGGCGAATCAGCCTTCAAAATAAAAACAGACCAATTCTCCTTTTCGAAAGAAAGAAAGAAAAAGAATGAAGTCGCCTATAGGGCTGCCATTACTAGATTCCTCCTTAATTATGCGCTTTATTTACTCTCTCGTCCTTTGTGTTGCTCGAAAAAAAACCCTTGCAGCACATGTTCGTTAATAAGAGTTTTATTTTGAAAGTGAAGACCGGAATATGTGCTTTTTTAAGTTCTGGCTGACTTGACACTGGCCGGTTCCAGCCCCGGTCACCGAGAGGACTAGAAGATGGCACTACAAAGGTTTCCGAGTAAAAAAACAACAACAACAATCAAATCGATGAGTTTGGAACAGTTTAATTAAAACATTGAGGTGTCGTTTTACTACGCAGTAAATGACATCATCAGTCTGCCCAGCAGTGCCAGTCAGAGGGATCCTCCCTGTGAAGCGCAGATATCTCCAAAACTGTTTCCATGGAGAAAGGGGAACTTCTTGGGTGTATCCTAAAAACACATAAATACAAAACCATGACGTAAAGGGTGTTCCCTCCCCGCGTGCTAAAAGGGGGAAGGGAATGAAATGATGTGGACTTGTCCCTCTATGCTACTCTATTCTAGTCTATTCTATTATACTCTATTTTTTTTACTCTATTCTATTCCACTCCACTCCACTCCACTGCACTCTACTTTACTCTACTCTATTCTATTCTATTCCACTCCACTCCACTCCACTGCACTCTACTTTACTCTACTCTATTCTATTCTATTCCACTCCACTCTATTCTATTATACTGTACTATATTCTATTCTATTCTATTCTATTCCACTCCACTCTACTGTAGTCTACTCTATTCTATTATACTCTACTCTGTTTTTTCCGCTCCACTCTATTCTATTCTATTCTATTCTATATGCCACTATTATATTCTATATATTTGATAATGACCCACAAGTTAAAGAAATGTCTGAACAAAGAAGGTCGAAATGAAATGTAACAATGAAATTTGATATGCAGCCTAATTATCATCTGAATCTTTTATAACACTGAAAGTATCTTGTTCAAAATTTAGCCAGTGGAGTATCTGCAGTAGTCTAAATCTGTGTAACGCAGGAAGTGATTGTGTCACGGCACAAGAGACGCACACTGAGATGTTCTTCATAGACATTTGCCACAACATTAAACAGCTTGAGTCACGTCTTGAGGTTCGGGGTTATTGTCATGGATACATTCCACGGTTTACTCCAACAAGGGGGCTGAGCCTCGCTGCTGCACACACACTCTGGGGTAAATTCCAAGGCGTTCACTCCAGTTCCCACTTAAAACCACAGCAGTTTGTTGACATCGGCCTTCTTCTTCCACCACTCAGAGTTGCCTGAGAAACCTGGCACAGAGGAGGGCCAAAAAAAAAAAAAAAAAATACAAAGTCTGGGGAGCTGAATCTGAACTCATCAAGGTGTGTTTTTGTTTTTGATCCAGGGAAATAAAACAAGGATCAGTTTCTGGTCTCACTGGTTTGGGTGGAACTGAACCTCAGATTGAGTAAAAAGGCAGCGGCTCACTCAAAATACCCAAAAAGATTCCAGCTGTAAAACAAATTTGTCATCTACCCCTCAAGTCCTTTTAAGGGGGTTCACAAAATCGCTGTGTTGAAGTCTGTTTCAAACAGTGACCTCACTCACGTTCAAAGCCTTACAGAGCCGTGGCAGGGCCTGCTTCTCTTATCTCCCCAAGCACCCTGTCCACATGAACGATTAAGACACCTCCCTTCTCAGCAACATCTAACCAAACACGCCTTCCAGATGAACGATTAAGACACCTCCCTTCTCAGCAACATCTAACCAAACACGCCTTCCAGATGAACGATTAAGACACCTCCCTTCTCAGCAACATCTAACCAAACACGCCTTCCAGCCGGTCCAGGAGAAGAATGCGCCTGTTCCACTTCACGTCTGATTATAAGGGAAACCAGTTGCCAAGCAAAACTTGAGCTCCGTCCGCTGCTGCATAGCTCACCTGCCTTTCCCATGCTCAGGCATTCCAGTGATATGCTGTAAAGTGTACACCTAAAAACAGTATGATAGCTTTTATTCCACACATTTTATACCTCGCTGTGACCAACAGCTGTCACAATATGAAGGGTTTCATTTTGTAAAACTTTTTTTTTTTTTTTTTGTAATTAAATGTTTTTTAATTTTAAATTTTTAAATTTCCCTTTTAGGGGGTGAATGACATACATAGAAGCATACAAAATAGTACAGATTACATTACATTTCACCCCCTACCCCCCTCCCACCTACTGTCCCTCCCTCCAAGGGGCACACAAAACAGAGTGATCAGGTCCTAAAAATAAAAATAAAAGTAGCAATATCCAGTTAAATGTAAAATAATCAGGCTTAGGATATTGAGTACATACAAAGTAAAATTACAATTACACAAAGAAGAAAAAGAAAAAGGGGGTGAAAAATAAACAAAAAGAAAACACAAGGACACTTTAAATTCATGTCATGTGTTTTAGCACTATTAACCCTTGCTGATGACAACTCCAAGTATATCACATCAAGGAGAGCTTGTAACCAGTGCTTTAATGACAACTGGTGGGGAGGTAGCCAACGTAGAACTATGATTTATTTTGCTGCCGTCAAGCCAGCCAACCAAAGTTTGCGCTCTCTCTCTGAGATCTCGAACCTGGAGTTGAGAACAGGGTCTAAAGGGAAGCGTTTTCCCACCAAGTGAGACACCTTATTCACTACCTCGACCCAGAACCTTTGCACATCTGGACACTCCCATAAGACATGCATCAGAGTGCCTAAAGTCCCCTGACCACAAAATGTACAGTATGGGTGGGGGGCCAAACCCATCAAGTGTCTTTTACGTGGGGTCAAATATGTTCTGTGACAGATTTTATAATGAATTAACTGATGATTTGGGTTTTTAGATGCGCCAAAGACATTATCCCATACAACACTCCAGTCTATGACCCCTTCACACTGGGGCAGATCGTTCTCCCACATCCTAAACCCAGATGTTTTTGCAGAGGGATGTGCCATAGAGGCAGTCATAAATGTAAGAGACTATCCCCTTTTGTGGTGCTTTCTCTATCAAAGACACTATGGGGTGATTAGCTAAGTCTGATCCCCAGGGAACCTTGTATGACCTAAGAGATGATCTCAGCCTTAAGTAGAAAAATAGCGAGTTTCTTGGAATACCAAAGCGGGATATCAAGTCTGGGAAGTCAAGAATTGATTGTTGACCTGAAACATCATCCAATATTCTTATGCCTTTTTGGGCCCATGACTCCACGGCGAAGGGTTTGCCAGCTGACAGCAGATTTAAGTTATGCCAGATAGGTGAATGTTTGTGCCATTTTGACTTGAAGCCTAGGTATCTCTCCACATTTGCCATGGTTTGTATTGTGTACGATATTATTGGTCCATATTGTACAGTACATTTCCTATGATTTAGCCCAGAGAAGGCCACATCCCGGAGCCTTAAGGGTGAAACCAGCTCTTGTTCTAAATATTTCCAAGGAGAATGCATCTCTGTGTCGAACCAGTAGTGTAAAGAGCGCAACACAAAAGACCAATGATATAACTTAAAATTTGGGCAGGCCCACCCACCTTGAGACTTATTTCTTTGCAGGGTTGACCACTTAATGCGAGGTCGCTTTCCATTCCAAACAAAATTCCTTAACAATGAGTCAATTTGTAAAAAAGTAATTTTGTAAAACTTTTGCTATATGATATTATCAGCCCACATTTCAAAAAACACATATGATTTTATTCACAAAAGCATAATTACCTCAGGGGCGAAGGACCTAAGATGACTCATAACTTTAATAGTAACCTGTTTCCTGCTTTACTTTCAAGCCAACATCCATTCTCATAAGAGTAAGCTTTATATTTTTCAAAATGGTGGGAATCTCGTTTTGTAATTTAAGTCTTCAGAAGATGACCGTTCATAGAGGATATGGTCGAGCATCTTCAGACAAATGATTGATTGGCAGCTTTTCCACAATCAAGTTGATGTGTGATCTTTTCCAACCATTCATTAATGGAAAAAACTGCATTGTAGCTCTGTGACATCTAGTGGTAAAAATAGAAATGGCAATAAAAACACAGAGCCTCCGAGGACAGTAAGATGCTGAGATGGTATTATTACAATCGTTATGATGTTACTACCAAAATCAAGTAGCGCTGCTTTTCTCATTCTATCATTCACTGCAGTGGTCGCCTCCTTGTCCACACAGACCAGATATCAAAAGGAAATGACATTTGCAATATTTAGACTACTATGTAGAAACACATGACATCTGTTCTGTTCTCTGACATAAAAAAAACAACGAAAAAAAAACATGTCAAGTTTTCAGAGACTTAAGCAAACTCTTTATGACTCACGCTTCATGATTCATGTCCCTTTTTCTGCCATTACTGATAACTACTGCACTAATTTAAATCAAAGTGCAATTATGCTCTGTGTATCTGATGTGCTGACTCATGTCTCTAACTGCAAATTTGATATGAATTATTGAGATCATCAGCTTCTGAGTTCATCTGTGTTGAGACTAGCATGCCCTAGGTCAAAAAGCCCTATGGTTGCATTTAGACAGAAACAGAGAAAATGATCTTCATTCCAAGTGTGACCCACATCTGATCTCTTTTCCATGTTAAAGCAGCAGTTTTCCCATAAAAAAAAAAAGCAATAAAGATGTCATATCTGGGTTATATAAGGTTACAAATCAGATTTTTATGTTTCTGGGTAAATGCAGCTGATGCTTCCTTCTTGAGGCATATATTATTTATATATATATATACCGGTGTATATATAAAAAAAAAAACAGAAACACTGAGAGAATCTAAAATGTATGCATCAATATATTAATACTATTTTTTAGTACCTCGGTAGATTAGAAAACAAAGGAAAATGCCTTCATCATTTGTGAAACTTGTTGCTTTTTCATACTAGATACATACTACATACATATAACAGGGGTGATGTACATGGAGCTACAACAAGTGTAACATGGATGTTACAAAACTGTTAATACTACTGCTACTACTACTACTACTGCTACTACTACTACTACTACTAATAATAATAATAATAATAATAATAACATTAATAATAATGACCTTTATCTATATAGCACTTCAAAACCCAGTTACAAAGCACTTTACAAAAGATTAAAAGAACATAAAATCAACAGCAAAAGCAAGCCACTGTCAGAGGATGAGATCTGCAGTCGTATATCCTGTTTTGGTAAAAAATATTAAAAATTCTTCACTTTTCAGGAAAGGCTCAAGTACAGTGATCAGAAGACTGGTTAATAACCGGATCAGTAACACTGAAGAGCACCCTACAGTTATCATGGTTCCTTGAAATAAGATTAGAGAAATAAGCCACTCTTGCATCCTTAACCACTTTCTAATATTTCAGCATTAATATTGTAGGACACTTCAGTTTATCAGCCTTCCATTTACATTCAGGCCTTTCCCCATTCTGTCTTCACTGCATAAGTGTTAACATTTAGCCATGGCAGGAGTATTTTTCTTTCTTTCTTTTTTTTTTCATTCTTCAAGGGAGCAACGGCATCAGGAATCCATGAGCAGGTCATGATAATATGATCAACAAGATTTTCAGTGTTGAATAAAGGCGTTGGAGTGGTGTTGGAGGTAACAGGACATTGAAAACAATGACCTTGTGGTCAAATACATAAATATTTCTGAGTCCGACATTAGTTGGTGTACTGTAAATCCAAAAGAGAGTACTAAGTCAAGGATATTTCCCATTGAATGAGTAAGTTCTCCATCACTAAATTAACTAAGTTAACTAAGTTAAAAGACTCAATAAGATTCATAAAACCAGATAAAAGATAACTGGACAGGCAACACACATAAATATTAAAATCGCAGAGAATTAAAATTCCATCATATTTTGGTATAATCAAGGCCAGTAATTCTGAGAAATCATGAATAAATCCACTGTTTGGCTTTGGAGGTCAGGACACACAGCAGCGAGGTCTTACCATTAATTAGGAAACTCCAAAGAGGAAATCAAAGGAAATAGCTGAACGTTTAAAATCATCTCTGTGGATAACTGTTACTTCACCAGGTCCAGGGTTGGTGAGAGTATAATAATTATATAAATATATAATATAATATATAAATATTAGGGGTAGCAGTTTGACACTCTGGTAAACAAGGAATAAGAACGAGATTATTTCCAGTGACAGTAGGTGGTCGAGACAGAATTGTGGCCTTTACAGTTTTACAGTGAGAGAATCAATCTGAAAAACACTACAATTCCTGGTGAGTGGTGAGGAACAGTAGTTTAATACTTGCAATTCCTACTGCAATAATCTGTCAGTCCGTGAGGCAGGAGTCCATGTTTTCAGACAGCACCTGGGACCCCATCCTGTTTGGGTGGAGGCCGTCCCGCTTGCGATGGACGGGTCTCGCCCAAACCAGGCTAAAGCTATTGACATGCAGGAATGGAAGCACAGTCGTCTTTGTGGTTGATGATATTGTTTTGTTTATATATATACAGAGAAACGACGCAGGGCATTTTTGAGGAAGAGCACACATGCACTTCCTTGGATAAAGGTTAAAACAAGTTAAAAAAAAAAAAACAGTCTACTTAGTACTTCCTGGCAACAGACCTGCGAATGATCACCAAGTCCTCTGCTCTTTGTGGAGGCATCCAACACTGTTATATTATTTCAAGGTTTGTCCAATTTTGATTTACAAATGCTTAAAAAAAATGTCCCAATCCCAACGGCAAATATTAAAACCCTTGTCAAACAGCTTTTGATTGTTTTACAGTCATATCTCTTTCCATTGGTTTCAATACAGTATGTGAAATTCATGAGCACAGCTTTCAGTGAAATATGGGGTACCTACCCAGATTTATAGATTATATAAGATTTATTTTATAATTCATACCTCTCAGGGCACTGGTGTTTCACAGAGAATTTGAAACCAGTCAGATATTTTCTGGGGCTCTGCACAGATCTCATTTGTGTCCTCATTCCAAATATATTAACATATATATATATATATATATATAGCAAGTAAAAAACTCTACTAAAACCAACGCATTAACGGCGTCATGATTCATGCCTGCTTTTGAAATATGGACATGTAATGTAATGGACAAGACATATATGTGGCATAAGATTGCCTCTGAGCTTTCTCTTGTAACCGAAAAGGTATCTACTTTGAGCAGTCGAGCTCTCTCCCAGTTCTATAGTCAAAGCCGCTGGCTGCCATGACAACTGGAAATCTGCCATAGTAACAGTGGCTTATGCAGCTTTGTAATGACAGAATAGGACTGTTAGATTGTAGTGTGCAATGGTTTAGAGTTCATCTATATGAAACCTAAATGCTAGTTTTATCAACAATTTCAGGAAGTTGGGAGTATGATAATATATGATTCAAAACTACAATAATATGGTTTTCTCCTGTATTTTACCTGTATCTCAATTTCAGTAAAAGACATCCAAAAGTTATTTTTTCAGTAAAACTTTATTTTTCAGTGCATGAACAGAACACCATGTCAAGGTCATCGCCTATCATTTTCAATCCATTTTAAATATTTTCTTTCTCTTTTTTTTTTTACATAAAAAAATAATGGAGCAATTTGTTATATCTCTATTCTTTTCCCCGAAAGAGCACTCAGCAAGTATTTATAAAGGTGCTGTACAATATACAAACATTTACATCTACTGTTCCCACATAATGTAGAAGATACCACAAGGATTTTTATTCTAATGAAGCGATGCAAGGCCACAGTATGATACAGAGATGAGACACAGTATGGTCAAAACAAAAGTGTAAAGGAGTACAACAGTGCAAGGGACATACAATAAGAAGGGCATTGTCTGATTCTGGACCAGAGTGTACTGCCTGTACCTGACGCTCCTGGTTGGTAATACTCCACCAACCAAACTATTGCACGAAACCTACCGCTGACTGGCTCATAGTGCATCCTCAAGTGATTTGTAGCCTGAAAACTCCATTATACAATCACAGACTAGTGTTATTCAGAGCTCTATTTGAGATTGATGCCTTAACCACCAGTTGACTGTCTTTGATATTGACTTTATCACAAGTTATCGTTTGCTACTATATTGCATTCCCTGAGCTCATATGTCATAATCCTGCAGTGTAGTCAGTTGTATGAGCAGGTATGCAGAGTATACCCACCTCTTTTGTCTATTTTTTTTTTTTTTTAGAGCAGGGGCCTACCAAACTTTTTTGAATCCCCAAATATCCGCGTTAGACCACAAAACCCAATTTGATAAGATTTTGTCCATAACCCCATTTGATTTTTGTAGTTAGTTATGATTTAATATAGAAATGCATAACTGTCTATTAGGGATGGGACGATATGCTAATCTCACGATACGATTCGATACAACCATGATACGATGCAATAAATAAAAGCTCAATTGCAACAAAATGTGACTGTGCAGAATTATGTTTATTTCTGAGCCATAAATCTTTCTAGCAATGGCACTGACTCGCTAAAATATAAACAACAAAACGTCATTACAAAGTGCAAATAATACAATTTGGATGGAGAGTTTGTGAAATTGTGATGGTCAAACCGCCTCATTTGTGATTACTACAGCAGAATAAAAGGTAGCTAATATCACGATTCATTTTTCTGCCCCACGATACGTATTGTCACAGTTTTGTATTGCAATATATTGAATTTTGATATATCGTCCCATTCCCACTGTCTATACTTTAGGTGGAGAGTGTAACCTCTAATCAGAATAGTGATTTGGTTTTTCCTTCTCTCATTGTCCTAACTCCAAGGGAGTGAAATAAAAGTAAAATTAAATTATTCTTCATTTTGTTGGGCACAACCTGGAATCCCCCAGGGACTCCTCAAGGTCCCCAGACCCCACTTTGGGAACCACTAGTTTGGAGTCGATTCACCAGCTCAATAACCCTTGAAATACGTAACAAGATGGGATCTCTGTATACCTGCCACCCATTAGCAGCATGCTCAATACCCCGGCAAACCTACACACCACTCTACACTCTATTAGCCTTCAAGCTACCCTGATACATAATCACACAAAGAGACTGACAGATAGATTTAAAAATTCTCACTATTCTTTTCTCAACAGGCAAAGGTAAAACATCACCAGGGACATGATTCAGGCCTTGCACAATATTCTTCAATAGCCATTTTGGCCTTGAACATTGAAGATTTTAGAAAAAAAATAAAAATAAAAAGTAGCTATATAAAAAAAACATCTTTAATAACATGGCAACATATTGGTAGCAAGGTCAATATCACCAATGAAATACAACTCATGGTCATTCTGTAATGCTACAAGGGCAAATGCAGTGCAATGGAATTCAATAGATATTTTAAAGTTAGAATCTGCAAAACATGACAAATTTCAAATATATATATATTATATTCCACAATGAGACACATTTTGAGCGATCAAACATTTGGTAAATATAGCAGTTTGCACATTACCTATACATTTCATGAACTACAAAGACCCATGGTAATTCAATTCCTACCACTGAAATACATTGGAAGGATGGTGAAAGCTCAGATAAGATGGGACAAATCTTTGAAGTCTATATCAAAATGTGGAATGGCTTGGTACGGCTACATATACATATATTCATCTATTATCTCAATAAATTACACACTGGTTGGTTATCATACACATGGTAAACAAGATCTCAAACCACAAGTTTCTGGTCTTTTGTAATAATGTTCTTTATATGGAGGAGAATCAGTGTCTATAACCATAGAACAGTCTAGAGTCCCCAGTAAAGTGAATGCTTGCTGGATAGTATTTGAAATCTGCATGGTGTTCAGAATGACAATTATAAACAAGGAAAGAAGGATCATCCTCAGTGATGTGCAGAACGCGTGCAGTAAAACAAACATAAGGACCGACTGCATGCAGTTGAGCAAACCTTTAAGAAAAAGACAATGTCGAAATATCCCACAATGAGACCAGAGATAACCAAGAGCAAAATAAAACCCTGGATGACAGCCACAGTTTGTGTATACCACAGGTGAGAGGCAAGGGCCTTTCTCCTCTCTTGCATATGGGATAATTGCATTGTAATGGGTGAAGCGTGGTTAGTAGTAGTCATTCCACAGGAGGTTCCCAGAATTGGCACATATTCACATTTCGTAATGTCTGTCTGGCAAGGCCCCGAGCATGCCACACATGCATAAGTCCCAGATCAACATTGCTGAAGCCGCAGAGGGGGAGCTGGGAGCACTGCTGCTGCTACATGCCGTACATCACGTGAAACAGAACTTTCCAAAAAAGACCTCGACAAAAGAGAAATCTAGATGTTTGTCCGCAGCTGATAAAAGTGGAAAGTTCTGTCTGTTTTTATAGTGGAAGAACTCAGAATGACGATAACAACACTGAAGGTACTGTTCAGTATTCCATGGCACAGCTCAAGCCTGTGTGATTCTATATTCTATCAGAAAGGGTCACGCAGGACCTCCGCCTCGGAGAGGATTTTGGCCGAGCTGGGCACTTTCCAAGGACCTGGGCTAATAGGTCCCTTTGGGCTCTGCGGGGTCCCTGGAATACTGTTTATGAAGGCCACAAAGCCTTCCTTACTTCTGTCCTCTTTGGAGTAGGAAAAAACCTCTTCCCTTCCTTTCACCTCTCTCGGAGAAACAACAGACTCTTTTCTACTCCGCATATCTTTAACAGAGGACCTTGTTTCTCTTTTGTTGATAGTCTCTTTGCTTATATAACCGTCTTCTCTCGGTTTGCTCTTCCCAGTGGTATCCCTCTGCCCCGAGTCTCTACCTGCTCTTTGCTCGCTCTCTTTGACCGTGCGAGGAGTGGGCCTGTGGTGTTGAGGCTCCACCGCCGCCCTCTTGTTAACATTATCTTGCTCACGGGCAGGCCTGGTCCTTTCCCCTCTCCCTTCCATCCCTTGTGTGCTTTTTCTGATCTCAGAATCCCCCCTTTTGCCGTTTTTCTTTTCATGATCCAGGCTCTCTCTGCTGGGAAAGTCCTTTAATCTCCTCTGAGGGACTTGTTGATGCTCTGCGCGCTGCAGGGTCGATGCCGATCCAGCTTGAGGAGACTTGCCGGGGTTTGTGGACCATGTTTTTGTCTGCGTCTGAGACTTCCTGCTCTTGCACTGTTCTGCTTCCTGTGCCTTGCTCTCTGTCTTTTTGGGACTGTGGGAGTGCTCTTTGGCTTTAGAAAATGTCTCCCCTGTTTTCTTTGGGCTGCTCAGCTCTTTGTAGTCTTTTGCGGGCCTGGTCCTCTTGTAGAAGGTGATATGCTCAGGGGTGGTGGGAGAGAGCCTTTCTACCTGCTTGTCTGCCCACTCCCCACTCCCCTCCATTGAGCCGAAACCCCTGTTGCTGCGGGGCCTGAGGCCTCGTGGGGACAGAGCGCTCCAGCTGGGGGACTCCTTCAGCTCGCTGGAGAAGGGAGAGGAAACAAAGACGGACGCCCCGGTGGAAAATGGAGAGGAGAGGGGTGATGTGTCAGAGACAAATACCTCTCTGGAAAAGCCCGTGGGTGAAATGATTTTTTGATCATGTTGACCTATAAGAGAAGCACACATTTTACATGGAGACACTCATTGATGCTCACGAGAATATCAGATGTACCACACAAAAGCTTCATTTGAAAGACTGACATTTAGAATGAAGAAGAAAGAAATTTAGATGATGGGAAAGAGGGAAGACATGAGAGAGTTACCAAGGTAAAAGAGGAGAGGCCAGTAAAAGCAGTGAAGCTGTTAGTGTTGGTGCTCGTTAGTGTAGTAGCACACAGTAGAGGAAGCTGTACTACCTGCATCAGGGGCAAGAGAAGAAGAGTCAAAAAGAAGCAGATGGTTAGAGCCAACAAAAAACTCAGTCAACTCAATTTGGGTAGCACTCTACAATAGTTAAGTCAGATCAAGTTTATTTATATTGCCCTTTATCAATAGGCTCCATCAAATAACATAAATTGATAGAGTCATTATCATTTGCTAATCATTAGGTGGATCAAAGGATTCAGTGCACTTAACTATTGTCAATGTCCCCTCTTTGCAAACCATTACACATATTTAGGAAACCCACATTGCTAAACTAAATATACATAGATAATAGACATCATTATGAATTATATAGATAACAATTCAAGGGTTAATTTCCAAAACACTATATATCCATTTTAGGAAAAAACAATCATTACCTGAAATTCATCATTCAATATAGAGGATGCCGTCTGAAAATTTTGTCATTTTGTCAACCCAGGACTAAAGTTACCTACTATCCTTTAAAAAGCACCAAAATTGGTTTGAATTGAGCTCTACTTTGTAAGAGCAAGTGTGACTTTTTTCAAATGGTAAATATTGCATTTTGGAAGGAAACTTGAATTGATCTGTTTTTTGAGACTAGCAGTGAATAAAGTGTTTGTGTGTACAGCACTTACTGCTGTCTTGAGCCAGGCCCGCCCCGGGCCTCAGCAGTAGCACCACTTTGTTTCCCCCAGCCTGGATCAGTTCAATGGCCCTTGTATGGGAGATGCCACGAGCCGGCTCCCCATTGATCTCCACTATCTCATCTCCAACCTGTCAGCAATACAGGAAATGCAATTATTAAACGCACAGAAACACTCACAGGGAGGTAATGACACACAGCAAAGTATAGTAGCATATACACTTGCACTCACACACGAACGTGTACACACAAGCACACAGACACATATAATCAAGCAGTCTAAATTTCATGCCACACAGTCATGAAATACCCTAGAGGTACCCTCTATTATTGGAGATGACAAAATAACTTAGGATAAAGAGTGTAAACATGTCAGTCTGTTAAGCTCTAATCTGTGTTGACATTCCCCTGCACCCTTGGATAGGCAGAGTCATGCCCAAAGATCACATTCTGGCAGGCCTAAGATTGATTCCCACTAGGACCTTCTACCCTGTTTCTCCCCGACACCATCTCCCTCTCATCCTAATAATAATGCGGTAATTTGACCCCCGTCGGGAAATTCTCATTTTGCTTAGCCCTCCTCCACAGGGAGGTCAGAGAGCAGGGTCAGCTGCAGTGCAACGCCCCCGGAGCTGCTAGGGATTCAGCGTCTTACCCAAGGACGCTTCATTAGGGCGGATGCTTGCCGACTCAGGGGCTTAAACCTGGGTCCACCTTACTGCCCTATCTTTCCTATATGCTGTGCAGAGAGCTTGCATTGCTTTTGCAAAATGTAAACAAAACTTGCAGATTCTCATCACAGCTGGAGGCATTTTTAACGTTCTACAAACAACATTGTAACTGGCAGCTGCTAAAACATAATTTATTAGTTTGATCTCCAATGAATTTACAGCCACAGAAATTATATTTTCTATAATTTACCTCTCTTTAATAAACAAGGAAATTAGATTTCAACAATTTAATGGTTTGCATAATAGCATGCCAAACTGTATTCAGCAATGCTGAGAGTTTCCAAATGAGCTTAGATGCATACACAGAGAATGTAATGACTTTTGCATATACTGTGTTAATCAAGGCATGAAGATAACTTCTTTCTAGCCACAGCAAAAATGTACCAGGTGTCTACTGTTTGATTTAAAACTCACACAAAAAATCTGAAAGGTCTCCCTAACAAAAGGACCACTCACATGGATCCTGCCATCCAGCAGAGCAGGTCCATCCTCAGCCAGCCTCAGGATGTACAGGCCCATGTTGTACTCTGTGCCCCCTCGCAGACTAAAGCCAAAGCCCCTGGGACCCCGTTCTAACTCCACTGTCAGACAACCCTGTGTGGAACAGGTATAAATGTGAGCAGCGCTTAATGCAGAATTTCTGTGATAAAACATTTTTGTTAAAGCTGCACCAGGCAACTTCGCACGCTGGCAGCCCTAAATGGCTTACAAACTGTTTGAATCAATACCCACAAATCATGTAAAAGTTTTTCACTAAACTGCACACAGCACGCTCATGTTTACCAACCCTGCCGGTCTGCGATGCTTTATACCAAAGGAAACCAAAGGGACGAGAGAGCAAAAAGATCAAATGGTGAGTCCAGCTTTCTCTGAACGGAGTGCTCGCTCACTGCTGTTTAGGAGACAGTTTGTATTTCACTCTGAAGTTTCGGTTTGTCACTTCCTGTGCACAGATATGATTTCCCACCAGTGACCGTACCAGTCACCAGAATTTAATTTGGGCAAATATGGCAAATCTACCATTAGCAGGGATGGGACGCTCCCCTCTGTTGCAGCTCCACTCCGTCATCAAAGCTAATTAGCCGCGACCAACAGCGACTATAGTTTGGTCTGTCAGTCCGTTGGTCTGTCGGTCCGTCCCAAAAAAATTCTAAAAAAAATTGTGCTGGTGTTCATCATCTATGTTTATTGATCCTGAAGTCAGATTGACATGAGTGATGGTTCGCCAGACTCGGGAGAGAGTTTCTTATCAATTGGTGGTGTCACTTAAGCCTGTCCCCCCCATTCCCGACTGGCTTTATTTTGATTATCTATCTGTTGATTCCCAAGTTGAACTGGCACTGAGGGACGACTTGTTGAACTCAGGACAGAGTTCCCCAGTGATTTTCTATTTCTATTGATACCAAAGTGACACTGAAATGAGCGATTGCTCGGACTCAAGAATGCGTATCCTATTGATTGATGATGTAATTTAAGCCCCTCCTCCTTTCCTGATTGGCCATTTTTTTATTTTCTATTTCTATTGATCCCAAAGTTGTATTGACATGAGTGATGGCTTGTTGAACTTGGGACAGAGTTTCCTTTTGATTGGTGATACCATTTAAGCCCCTCCCCCTTTCCTGATTTTCCGATTTTTATTTTTATTCAACCCAATTGACATTGAGATGTGTAACGGCTCACTGAACTCACTGAAGACTCTCCCTCTTTCGTGATTGGCTGTTTTTCATTGTCTAAATCTATTAATCCCAAAGTTGCATTAATGATAACTATGATGAACCCAGTATGGAGGACTGTATGAAGAAATCTAAGAGCTGATAATTATGTGATGGGAGCAGGATGCATTGCTTTAAACCGATAAGCTGTATTAGGCTTTTGTATTTGGTTTCATAGAGCCAAATAGATCACAGCTTATCATGAATTACGTGCTTGTTATTCAAAAAATTTTGCCTAGTGCAGCTTTGACCCCAAAGAGTTGCTAATATATAGACAACATATATTGGAATAAATAAGAGTATGATCCTCACCTGGTTGGGTCCTGTCACACACAGTGTTCCCTGCTCACTAAGGGGCAGGGTTTTGTAGTCAGACCAGTTGACTGCCTCCCTTTTCTCCTCCAAGTCTAGGTTATAACTAAAACAGACAATGGTATTCGGTTAAGTCTATGTATTTCTTCAATAATGCATGTTGTGTACAGCATGCCGCAGGCCACATACTGAAGAGGGTAATCGCAAGTCATTATGCAGAACATAACACTTAATTTATGCTGGATGTTAAAAAGGAGAGTGGTGGTTTGTATGAGGGTATTTTCATTTGTCTTCATATTGTGTATACTGTATTTTACTGTATATTGTCTATACTGTACATGTTTTTTGAACACAGGCGTCTTATTTGGACTATTCAGTAGCCTGAGTCACAGACAAATGTCTCCCTTGAGAAACAAAGTAGACTAAACTTTAACCTTAACCTTACTCAAGTCTTGGTTTGGTGAGAGCTGATCCTTACCGTTCATCCTGTAGAGCTGACCTTTGACCCATGGCTCTGTGCTGAAGGGCTGGACTCTGTTTGGCTGAACTGGCTCCAGATGGAGGGCCTTTGTATTCTGAAATCAATGGTGAGATTTCAGCATGTCAGCGTAAAAAAATGACAAAATGTTCTTCACTCAGTATCTTTTGAATAGCTAGAGGATCCAGTCTGTAAAATGATTATAATTTTGTCAACAAGGACTTAGATTACCTACTATCCTTTAAATAATAAAATAGTTTGTTTAGTTATTTTATGCCATCAATCCTTTTATAGGGTTATATGGGATGAGGGAATATGTGTCACTTTTTTAAAATTTGAAGTATCTCAATTTGGAATTAAATTTGTCATATCATAAGACCCACACACTATAATAAATGTAAGATACTCACCATCCTCAGGAACCACGGTGAGGGTGACAACGTTGCCAGCATCCTTGATAAGCTGAACAATGTCGTTGTGAGAAAGCTCAATGATGGAGCGGCCATTGACCGCTGAGATACGATCTCCAACGTTCAGCAGACCGCAGCGGTCAGTGGGGCTACCTTCGATGATACGGCCAATCTTATGTGGGATAACTGAAAAGGCAGAGGAGGAGAAAAGAGACATTTAGACACCAGTTGTACCGACCATTACAAAAAACATAGACTTTATCTGGCTTACAAAAAGACTTGAGGTGGCTTGGCATGGCTTAATCATGCAAGGACTTTAATAGTACTAGAAATACAACATAAAGGCCTCACCTATAGTTGCAGTATGGCACTACGACTGAACCCACTAATGGCTTTGCCTGCATTATGTCTGGACTGAGAATTTCAGTTTTTGATGTAAGGACTGACTACACAGGAGAAACGTCAGGCTCTTAAAAAGCCTTTAGTTTTGAACCAATCTTTCTTGTCCAGTCTCCCTGCTTGATGATTTTGGTTTTTCCCTACTGCTTGATTGTTTGTTTCTATGACTACTGCTATATGATTGCCTGACTGTTCAGCCTAGTAATTGTTGTACTTGTCTCCCACTTTGATGTAACTAGATTGTTTGACTCCTTCCATATAATTGACTGTTTGCTCTATGCCTCATATGCCCCTCAATAGACAATCATGCTGTGTCTCTTTCTTTTATGATGCAGATACTAGAGCGTTTGAATCCAATATGTGACTGGTTGTCTGGTTTATGCCCCCACCTGATTGGCATGATACCAGAAAGAGTCATTTAATCTGTATTTTGGATTAACATAGACCAAACATTCTTTTCCATCTATAAATCAAAAATGTATTTGGCTAAGTAAATTTAAATGAGTTTAGAAAGAAATCTTTTAAATATTGATGTAGGGCTTGAGAGACCCGACTCCCACCTCCCAGTGGGGGTTTGCTCTTGGAGGTGAGGATGACGAAGCCAAAGCCCTCGGTGTCCTTGCGGTGGAGTGTGATGTCAAAAGACTCATGGTCCAGAGCGCTGGGCATCGGGATGCGGGGCAGCCTGGGAGAACCGTTCACCAGCACTGGAGCCATGCTCTGGGCCTCTTCCTCCGTCGCATCTGGTGTGGAGGGATACAGATGAGAAATAGAACAGAAACAGATGAGACTTAATTTAGTTTGCTAATGTATTTGTGTCTGTGTTTGTTGGTGTATATCTGTGTGTGTTGTGTGTGCGTGTGTGTGTGTGTGTGTTCACAATGTTGTTGAGTGTTTACATGTTGCAGGCCTATCGAAAAAAAAGGCCTAAACAACAAGCAACATTGTGTTCAGTCTCTGCAGTAATTACCCTGTCTTATATGAATATGACAGCACCAAAGGCCCCCGCCCCTTTGCTGACTACTCTGGTTAGCCAGCTGTACTTATAATACAATATTCGAGCCAAAACACCTCGAGTACGGTGGTTGGCTGCCACTTAAAGAATAATTTAAACCCTTATGAGTATTTGTCACACCCACAACTCACTTCATAAAATCTCTCACTTTATGGCTATGAAAAGCAGAGAAAATGGCGGCTACTGGCAGTGCACCAGTGTGTTTGGAAGCAGCTATAGCATCAGTCTTGGAGGAGCTCCAAGACGTTAGCATTTTAAAAGAGCAGCAAAGGCTTTTCTAGGGAGAGAGGATGTGTTTGCTTTTCTCCCAACTGGGTTTGTGTGACGTCTTTTTCCTTAGGTTTTCTGTTGATGAAGGTTGAGTTTCTGTAGGTGGCGCTCTTTTCTTTCTACCTGACACCGGGTATTTAGGACAGCAAATGTAAAAGCTTTCATGAACTGGGTTGAATCACTATAGAGTGACAAAGCTGAAGTTTATGTCATCTGCTCATCACCCACCTCTGTAGATGACCTTCCTGCGTACGGTCAACATAACTTGACCGTTACGGGCGGCGTTGGTCATCAGATCCAGCACCTGCTTGTGGGAACGACCTTTGACCATCACACCGTCGATGCCGATGAGCTCGTCTCCCGCCCTCAGACGACCATCCTTCTCTGCTGCGCCGTTGGGCACGATGGCTCCAATGTACACCTGGGGAAACACATTCTGATACAGGGAAGAAATATGAAATCTGTTATATGATGGCATATAAAGCCGTTTGAGCAACCCACAAACTTTGTATAATCCATTCATATAATTTTGGAGTTGTGTTCTACATCACATGAAAATACACCAACATTATTGTCTATGAATTTACAGTGCAAACATTCCAACTTACAGTACAATCCTTATATAACAAGGTTTAATAACACTTTTATAATTCTTATGATGAAAGTTTCAAATTATATTATGTTCAAAAATATGCAATTTCTAACAGAAGAGTTGGATGCATTTCAGGGGCGGTCAGGACAGGTTGCATATACTTACTGGCTGCTCTGGACCTTCTCCTCCCAGAACACGAAAACCGAAGCCCGTCTCGATGTCTCTCTTTAGAAAAACATCTATGTCTTTGGTGTGAGGCTCTGTGGATGAGTAACACTCAGTTACTATTCATCAGAGCAAGGTGTTAAGTTAAATTGACTTTTGAGGACAACCAGTGTTGGTCTAAACTCACGTTTGCTCTCCAACAGGGCCTTGGACTTGAGGTACATCTCTGTGGCGTCTCGTTTGGGGGAGTCGGCAGAGCGCAGGGTGCTAGTGTTGGAGTGGTAAGGCAGGGCCTGGGGAGCCGAGTCTGTCATACAGTCTAAAGTCTCTGTGCTGGCCGTCATTTCCTGTCTCTGATGGATATGCAAATACACAGATACACATAGTATAGTCGTCATCCATACGGGTTTTTTTTTCTCTCAAATATCTAACATAATAATATCATCAACATGATTTTAGATGAAGACAAAATCAAATTTACTATTTTAGTTCTGTTTTTCATTAGATCACATATCCTTTGGTATTCACCTATGAAGGGCATTGCACACTTTATTGATAGTCTCTACACCTCATTATCCCAGGCAAGTGGCTGAGGATCTAATGGTGATAGAATACCAAAGGCAATAAAGGTCATTTCACCGGCTCTCTTTTACATAGACTGTTTTCCCTTTACATCCCTCCCATTGTTTTGATGGCTAAGCAAAGGGATTTGAATGTAATTTAAAATCCACAGGAAAAATGAGAGATTTCCCTATGGCCGTGACAGGCCTATTCAGGGAGAAAGGGCAACTTCTTTATCTAAAACTGTTGTATTAATAATACCACCATATCTAAAGAGGCTCCTCTATGCTTCATTACCATTGCAATCCCCTGACAATGCCCTAAGAATACGAATACTGAAAGGAAGTAATTAAGACCGTTTTTCAGAGCAAACAAAAGGAGGCGCCCAGAAACATAATCAATATTCAAATTTATTGCTATCATTTAATTCGATGCAACAGAGGCTTTACTGGTTAAGCTGAAGGACAAAAGGCTTTGAAATTAAATTGAGGGATAAGTGCCCATGGGGAAACAATAGTGAGGAAATAGGAAAAGATATCCGCTTTTACTCACAGGCTTTAGACTCTTCACAGGGGACGTTTGACCTATGGAGAGACATATAACAGGATATGGTAAGAAACACGGATAAGATTTAGACCAGCAGCCGTCACTGAACCACCATCCACCAGATGGCACTGCCTCTCTGACAGAGAAACAGGAGCAGTGAACTTAAAAATAAACCTGTGGTACGCTCTAAACTCAGGAGGGTCTACTCGCTAAAGACCGCTCCATTAGGGATCATACATTCCGTGTGTGATAAATAGGAAATGTATGTACGTGTGCAGAGGGGTGCGGAATACATGGGAGAAGCCCACTGCAAAGCGAGGGAGCGAGTGAGAACATGAGAGAGAGAGAGATTCATGCATATAATTCAATGACCAATAATTTTTTTTTCCCATCTCTCTGTTTGCTGTACAGTACACCCACACGTTCTATCTCTCGCGCTCAGATTGTTCCCTACAGTTCATCTCCTAGAAAAGAGATAACCCCCCCCCCCCCCCTCCTCCCTGCATTAACCGGATTCACAAACACTCCCTACAGCGCTGGGACCAACACTCGGCCTGATGAGCGTGAGGGGGTTAATGGAGCCTGATGTAAAAGGGCGATGCAGCTCAATTTTTCCGCTCCATTGTGAAAGACCCAACCCAAGGACTGCCATCAACAGCACGAAATGCGACAAACGTAGTATGCACACACACCTGAAACACACCCACCCACATGACTCGTTTCCTTCCATCCCCTCCCTTGCTGCGCTCATGCATATAGTGCCGCCCACCACTCACCCCCTCCACACACACATACACACACACAGGCCTCCACGTCCAAGCCAAGGGCCATTCTCTAATGAGGGTTAAATCTGGCATTAGCTCCTCAATTGGGCAGGCTGAGTGAGGCTGAGCCCCGCTCTGGCTGCTGTGGGGTCATGCAGTGTGTCAGTGGAGTAGGACATGGTGACGGTGGTACAGTAGTAAGGGTGAGAAGTGTGGGTGTTTGGGAGAGAGGAAAGAGGAGGGTTGGGGTGCGGCTGCAAGGAGGAGGGCCCCTGGGGCTTTCCACGCTATAGCCATTTAGCCATGGCTCTTTAAGGGGCCATGGATACAGAGGCATGCAGAAATCCCTTGCGCTCTGTTGATGATCAAAGCCAATCCGGGGTTCATCGACTTGCGCAGCGATTCCCCCGGGCAGCTGGAGATGGATGTAGGAGACATTTGAAGGGTGCCTGCCCCCCCTCCCCCTCCCCCTCCCCCCCCTCCCTTGGAATCAGGCACATCCTCACGCTTATGTAATTCCCCCTCTCAGACTTGCAACAGACTGCAGTATGCCTCAGTGAGAGTCGATGGAAACAGAGGCGGGCTGAGTGGAGGCACACAGGGGGACAGATGCTCGAGATCTACAGTTTGTGTGTGCGTGTGTAGAGAAGCATACTGCATGTGATGGCAAAAAAAAATGGGGCTGTATTGGTTTGAGTCTAATCACCATATGCCACAGCTGAGGGGGTGCAGGTGGATCTATTCCGCTAAGGAGGCAGCAGTCCCTAATGTGGTGACCTTACAGACTGCAGACACAGTGACATCACCAAGGCTTCTACAGTACAAACAGAGTGAGGTCGGTCACCCCCCCCCCACCTCACCTGCTGTCAGTATCAGCACGTTGACCCCACCTCCCATGGGCACTGTTGGAAGTTGTATTGACAGCAATAACATACTATGTCACTCACTAAAGGCATATAGGCATGAGAATAATGGATGGATAGAACGGATAGGAGGAGGAGATAGATACACAGGCAAAGAAAGAGACAGGTACATGGACAGGTGGAGAGACAGACTGAGAGACACAGATAGATAGATAGATAGATATAGATGGATAGCAGAGGTGTGACCAAGTCAACTTTGCTCAAGTCCCAAGTCAGTCTCAAGTCTTGAAGCACAAGTCTCAAGTCAAGTCCCAAGTCTAAATATAGATTACCAAGTCAGGTCCATGTCATTAATGTCAAGTTGCAAGTCTAAATGTCAAGTCAGAACAAATCAAGAGTCCAGTATCAATTTAATATCTTAAAGAAAACTAAATATCTAGGACTTTTCACTGCAATATGGTTTTAATAGGATACGAACTTGGTAAGAGCATCCTGAGTTTGATTTCTAAAATTAGTTTCAACTTCATTGAATTCAATCAATCCATACAAATTTAAATTCAGTCATCTGGTGGAACAAATCTCATAACTCATAACACAAACACAAGATCTTTTGTCAAGACATTAGAAACCTTTTCAAGTCATCAAAATACAAGTCAAAGTCAAGTCCCAAGTCACCAGAACCCAAGTCAAGTCTCAAGTGTTCTCTTCATGCATCAAGACTCAAGCAATTAAAACTGTGACTCGAGTCCAAGTCATGTGACTCAAAACCCCACCTCTGATAGACAGATAGGTAGATAGATGGACAGACAGACACAAAGACAAATACACAGACGCAGTGTTCGGTCTCTCACCTCCTCGCAGCACCAGCACGTTGACCTCGCTGCCCACCGGCAGGTCTTTGAGGATGTCCACCACCTGGGCGTGGCTCAGCGTCTGGACGTTCTGCCTGTTGATCTCCTTGATGACGTCTCCTTTCAGCAGGCCGCGGCACCACTGGGCGTCCAGGATCATCTTCACCTTCTGGCCCAGCGGGCAGTCAGCGATGGCGAACCCGAATCCTCCGGGCCCCTTAACCAGCGGCACGCTCACCAGCTCGGGCTGCAGCATGGCCGCGGTCACCTCGCCCCGCTCCCCCTGCCTCCCGTTGGGCAGCGCCGCCACCACGGGCCGCCCGCTGGCGTCGGTGGTGACGTAGTGGAGCTCGTGGGAGGAGCCGTGGAGGACGTCGCCTTTCACCAGCAACGGCTGCCCATTGATGAGGGGCACGGCTGTCACCACCTCGCCCCCCTGCAGGGCCTGCTGGGGCTGGGTGGCCGGCGGGGGAGGAGGAGGGGGAGGCGGGTCATCGCTGTCTAGGTCGACGTCTGGGGGAAGCTGGTAGCCGCGGCAGAGAACCATGTCCACATACTGGTTGATGGGGATGGACTGGAACATCTGCACCACCTCCGGGTGGGTCTTCCCCAGCACACACGTCCCGTTGATCTCCACTATCACATCGCCTGGGAGGACAGAGAGAGAGAGTGATACATACATCCATACATAGGACAGAGAGAGAGAGAGAGAGAGAGAGAGACAGAGAGAGAGAGAGAGACAGAGAGAGAGAGAGAGAGAGAGAGAGAGAGAGAGAGAGAGAGAGAGAGAGAGAGAGAGAGAGAAAGACGAGGGGAGTTTCTCTTCTGATATTTAATCTAGACATCAGACTTCCTAGATTTCTTTGGAAAGCATTCCTGGCATTGTCAGTTTGATCTATCTTCAAAAATGTCCCTGTCCTCTTCACTGCTCTCATATTTCATTTTGGTAGCTCCTTCTACCTTTTCCCTTTCCCTTTATCTTCAGTCTGCCATTCGTTGCTAGCTTCTTCCTGTCCCTCCTTCACTCACTCCATTGTTGAACAGACCTGAACAGCGCTCTCAGCCACATCATTACTGCACGGAGGAGAGAGGGGTGTAGTTTTCTGTCACATCTCACCATTGTGCCCATCACACATACACAATAAACGTGCATGCACACACACACACACACGCACACACACAGAGCTCACAGCTGCTGAGGATGTGTAGACAGCCGCAAGGCAATAGCAAGATCAGAAACTAAACAACAAAGATGTTAGATGGCTTCACACCCACCATAATCTGACTGTCTGCCACAAACCATGCCCTTGACACAGCTAAAGTTGTTGTTATTGCCTTGTTGCTACTCATGGGAGAGTGTTAGGGTAAGTGAACACCACAGAGGTGGAATGGGTACCTCTAGGTGCATCATAGTAATATCTGTTGGCACAGCTAAGTTGGCTGCCAAATAATTTTTTATAATGTTGCCAAAGTGAGAAATTGCAATATATAACACAACTGCAAGGGAAAGGTTCTGATAACTTTTGCCGTGCAAAGTAATCAGTCTCACATAACAATCTTCCCCTC
The DNA here is from genome assembly GCF_048128805.1 of Centroberyx gerrardi. Lineage (NCBI taxonomy): Eukaryota > Metazoa > Chordata > Actinopteri > Beryciformes > Berycidae > Centroberyx > Centroberyx gerrardi. The sequence goes on from NC_136001.1 coordinate 11,258,839, forward strand.
CCTGATAACATTTTTCACATTCTCTGGTGAGCATCTTAGATCTACCAGTGAAACAACCATTCATGGAGATTCATTTGAACAGGAATGCCCTTTGTATCTACTCCAGGTCTGTGGTGACTCTTGAAGCAGTGTGAGTCTGTCTACAGAGGTTTTGCTCACCGGAGGCCATCTTGTTGTCGTGGGCAGCAGGGCCGTCGCTGAGGACGTTCTTCACCTGCAGGAATTCATCCGTGCGGTCGCCCCCGATGATGGTGAAGCCGAATCCCTGGGAGCTCTTCCTCAAAGCGGTGTGGTACAGCTCACCCTTCAGCTGGCTGGGGTCCGCAGTGAAGCCGGACGCACCTCCCTTACCTGCGCACAATGTGTATGTGTGTGCATGTTTGAGGGTATGTGTGTATGTGGGTGTGTAAGGGGGGGGGGGGTTAGAGAGAAAGCCTGAATTAATGACAGGCTATATCAAATACAAATGTAATCTCAAAACAGTGCTCAGCATCAAAAGCGGCAACACTGATTAATGAATGCATACTCTTCATGAAAGACAGCAAAATCCTTCGATGTCTGCATTGAACCTCAATTATACGCATAATGTGCTAAGGATCAACACAGTAATCATCCATTTCTAATTAACAGGCATGTTATACATGCTTGAACTAGATAAACCCATCAATAGAAACCTTTGTGTGCATCCCTGCTGTGAAAGGAGCCCACGATAGACAGATGTGAGAGATAAAATTATATAAAATGTTAGCTTTGGTTGCTAATTTACTTGTTTGATGTGCTGCATGCCTCTCATTACAATCCTACAGACCAGAGCAGTGATGTAACACCTCTGAAATTGTCCAATTTACCATGAGGTTCTCCTCATGCTCTTTCCACTGCAGCCAGTGAGTCAGAAAAAAGAGGTTTGTCAGTGGAGCCTTTTTATAACTTGAATAAGGAACAACTTAAGGTCAGTGGCAACATCAATATAAACCAGCAGCTTGGCTGTGGCATACGTAATACAGTAGATAACAAACTGTCAGGGTCACACTGCATTAAATTGGGCAGCTCCACTATCTGGCATTACTGTGCTATCAGCACTTTAGATCACGGACACGACATTTTTTCCTCGCTGCCTGCTGTCTCTGGCCTGGACTGGGTTATAGCTTAGACTCAAAAAGTATAAAACTGTAGCCAGTTGGTGACAAATGGTGCAGATTCCAGCGATTGTATATTGGGAGAATGTGACATGACTCTCACTTTCTGGGAATGACACCAAGTCAAGAATCTTTATACATTTGGAAATGTTTGAGTATGATATGTGGCAATGGTTATGAGCCAGACTTGAATACAAGATATCTTGAATGTGTGGTATTTGCCTTTAGTTACACTTACACTGACCATTTCAATTAAAATTTTTATATCCGCTTCTAAAGCGGCTTTTACAAGATCACATCGTGTGTGTCCACATCTGGCATGAAAATAGCTGTTATTCGTATTTAAACCTGTGTCTGCATAGCTCTACCTCTCCATCTCTTTACATTGCTTGTATGAGCACTGTGGCTGGATTGTGTCCAGATTAAGTAGAATTTGCAAAGTGAGGCAGACCATTTCCATATCTGGATAACAATGGATTCAAGATCTGATAACAATGTTAGCAAAATCTGTCCAGACCTATCACTTGTACATTCCAGGATGATCAGATGTGTTATCGTAGCTTTGCCTGGTTTCCCTCCAAGGTAAAAATATTTTGGTGAGCTTTGCAGCTTGGCTAGAAAGTAACAACTGCAAATTTGCCCATTTATTTCCTCTATTTTTGTTGACATTCTTGTTGAAACTGTCTGGGGGCTTCTAAGGAATTTAAATGAAGGCACTCTCATGTCATGTGATTCAGCAGTTATAAACAGCCACCACAGATATGAAGGGCTGCGAGTGAGTGGAAGTTATCACAGTCAGTGTGGACTCCAGATGTCCTGTTGCATGGATCAAGCAAAGCTCATTTACATAATCACATTCAAATTGCTTGATAAACTCAACATGGAATGCGTTTTTTTCTCCCCCCCGTGACAGCCGAAATACTACTCTGGCTGCATGTTTGTGTGTGGAGAGACAGACAGAGAGGGAGTGGAGGGAGAAGGGGAGAGAGAAAGACAGAGAGAGAGAGAGAGACAGAGAGGAAGTGCGAGCGGCGTGTGCGAGCCTGTACTTGTGTGGGAGTGCCTGAGGAAGGTCTCTGTGCCAATGTTTGTGGGCAGACTTTGAAAGCCAGCGGCAGAGGAAACCATCAGATCCACGGCATCAAACAGCCACAATTTTTGATTTCTCATGTGTGACTCAATTGCGTTGTAAATCTCCAGTGACATTATTCAGCATAATTGACTAGACATCTTTGTTACTCTATCAAGGGAGCAACAGCAGCTGCTGTTGTCAAGACTGTAGCTTGAATAGCAGAATTTAAAATGACTCTCGTTGGGAGGCCAAAAGACAACTAATACAGCAATGTAGACAGCCAATCAGAGCAAAGCAACCATGGAGCGCATGCAGGCACAAAGCCTGGCATGTTGGCTGACTGACAAACACCACAGATGAGTCTCCTCTGAAGCTTGAGGTGCTGTTAACGCCTCATATGAAACTCCCTGGGAATCTCCTACCTTGGAAAACTGTAAAAATCTGAAACCTAGCCTGAGGTGTAACTGCCGACTGATGATGTTTTGGTTTCATCATAGCAACCGCCTGACAGCTCACTAGGTTGTGTAATCAGGGGAGAGATGGCGGTTTCCTCAGTCCCCACACACCTGAATGGAGAGATGTCTTATTATGCTTGGCCTCTCTGATGTGCTGTTCCACCAGCTGTTGCCACACACTCTGCTAAAAGCCGCCCTCCTCCCATGCATCCCCTCTCTCGCTCAAACCATTTGCCTGAGCCTTGCCAGCGGTGCGGGGCTGTCTATCTGCACTGCTGCAGCACTGTAATCTATTATACATCCATTATAATGAAAGCATACTTAATTCATAATGTTTATTATGGGAGAAAAATGGCTTGTCAACCCAAAGAACAGAGCATTATAGGAGCACTGATGAAAACTTGTATTATACAGATCAACTGAAAAATAAAATTAGGCTGATTTTTAAAAGCTAGCGATGTTTGAGGACACTTGAAGGACTGTCCTTGCGTAAAATGACAACTTAGGCACTGCTTTCTGTTCTAAAGAAACATATTTATCACACTGCCCCGACTGAGGTGAAAGGGTCAGCATGTATAAAGAGCATAGTACAAAAATAGAGCAAGCTTAAATTCTTAGTCTGGAAACATTACAAGCCTCCAACAAGGAGTGCAAGGGTCAAAGCTAAAGCTACACCTGTGTCTCTCGAATGGTTACGCATAATAGTGAAGTAATAATTTAATAAATAAGAGTAGAATAAGAGGAGAGTGTCAGAGGAGGGCAAGGTAGAGCGGAATGTGAAGCCTTTCTTTAAGTAATGAGTTTCATCTATTTTAGGTAACTTTAATTTCATTGGAATCTCTTGTGCTGTTTCTTTTTACCCACACACAGCAGACAGTGTAGAGACCTGCGGGAGACATCACAGCCCATGAGCCAAGGGGTGATTCGTGCACACGATATCTCATGGTGATGTTTGTAGGGTGAAGGTCACTGTCCCTTGTGTTGGAAAATATTGCAGCAATCATAGGTTTCTATGTGTAGAAATGTATTTCAGTGTGGTCTTTGTATGACTCCTTCCTAGGGATGAGACGATATATCGGAATTCAATATATCACAATACAAAAATCGGACAATATGTATCGTGGGGCAGAAAAAAGAATTGTGATATTAGCTCCATTTTATTCTGCTGCAGTAATCACAAATGAGACGGCTTGCTCATCACAATTTCACAACTTCTCAAATCCAAATTATAATCATTTGCACTTTGTAATGACATTTTTAAATTGTTGTTTACGTTCTAGCAAGCCAGATTTGTGGCTCAGAAATAAACATAATTCTGCACATACTTTGTTGTCACTGACAAATTGTATCGTGGTCGTATCGAATCGTGAACCCCATATCGTGTATCGTATCATATCGTAATATAAGCGTATCTTCCCATCCCTACTCCTTTCCCATGGTTATTACAGTTCTTTTTCATGTTTTTTTAATAGAGTCAGTTGGAGAGGGTAACCCGTGCATCAGTGCTGTTACCTTGAGAAGGTGCGGCGGCTTGTTGGATAGCAGCCGTCTCCTGGCTCAGCTTCTTCTTTGCCTCCAGGACTGGGTTCTCAAACTGGGTCTTCTGGTTGATGTGGCTGGAACATGAACACACGCAGATTCAGGTGTTTTGCAATTCATAAGCACACACTCACAGTATACACACACACCTCTTATATATTGAGTCCCATGCACCATCTGTATGCAATCAATTATGAATGCATTTTCCTATACAGAAACCATGATTTTCTAATAAAGGCACACTGTGGAGTGGCGCCATTATAAATGCATTCATAAACACAGCACACATAAAGGCTGGCTTGCATCCTCTTTGTGTGGAGAAACTCTACCATGGCTTTTAGCCATTTAATATTGTAGGAAATGAACCCCTGACTGCCAGCAACATCCTGTTCCTCTTACAACGAGGTAAACAGCCTGTTGTCCCCCTGGCATACAAACCAAAGCCATTGTTTCATACTGTGTTCATTTCAAGCTAAAACACTGGCAGCAGCGAGCTCCATCTACGTGCCATTGACTCTCCTTGTCCAAACAGTGAGAGTTTCTCTCTCTTGTCGCTTCTACCTAGGAGGGATCCTTCTGCAGTCTGAGCAATAAAACAACACGAGCGTTCCCATTTTCTTTTCATCACAACAGATTGCTACCTCTCCTTCCAGCCCCCACTCTCCTCCCTCCTTGCCTTCCAGTTGAAAATCTCCCCACTCTCTGTACTGCTGCTATAATGGCTGTGTTTCACTGATTTCCTGCTGGGGCGGTGAGCACAGAAACACATTTTGTACACAGACAAATACAGACAATATGCACACACAGACACGAACGTGCGCACACACACGTACTATACACACACACACACACACACACACATTTGCTTACTTATACAAACACACAGTGAACACAGGGAGAACACAATCAGCGCTGTGTTCGCATACAGGTCAACTGCAATGTTACCCACAGAGATTCCGTTTGCCACCCACTGATAAACAATGGGAAAATCCTGATCGGGAAACTCCAACTGTTCTCCAGGTAAATGCTTCCTCTCCAGGTGTTGCATAACACAGAGCATCCTCACACCAGATGGAAATTTTCAAAATGAGCCGTGTGCTACATCCATTTGTTTATTTTTAGACAGTATTGATTTATGCCGGTCCATTGCTAATATACACTTAGCAGTGTAATGTGCACTCGTGCTCTGACCCTTCTGGCGGAATATGTAGTGTACATGTATGTGTGTATGTCAAGAAACAAATTACACTGTTTGTAGCATGGCAGTTGAAGTGCTTGAAAGATACATAAATAAATCAATAAAACTTACTCAACGTAGTACGTGCCATACTGTGGGTCGTCAATTTCCTCCCAGCCATAGGGCAACTCTGCAGAAAGAGGGAGAGTGCCATTGTGTTCAGACACACACAAAAACATGCAAATAGAGAACACACACAGAGATAACAGAGAGTGGAAGACTGCAAACAGTCAATCTGGGAGATGTAACCCATTCAGCATGGCGGTGAGCTATAGCAGGAGTTACCAGTGTATTTTTTTCCCCCTGACTGGGATGTTTAGCATAAGAAAGTAGCCATGAAAATAGCCTACAATAATTTAGTGAACATTTCCGCGGTTTCAACAAGCAGGCCGGCCGGAATGGCTGATGTACGTCACGCCCTGATGAACATATGGAGGAAAAAAAGATCTCTTCACGCAAGAGAGAGCTTTGGAGTTGCTTTTCAGAGGCAGCACACCAACTAGCTTTCCGTCCGCCTGTAAAAATCCATTAAAAACAGGCTGGAAGGGTCCCACTGTTTCAGCCATATCCACTCTCTCTCCGTCTCTGCTTGCACTTAGCCTACATTACCATCCTAAGGACAGGAAGGCACGTCTGGAATTCCAGGGACAGAGACTAGACCCCACTCTACATTCACGAAAAAGAGGGACACGTGACTCTGAAGCTCGGAGGTACAGTATGTATTAAGTGACGTGTCATTTCAGAAGCACATTACACAATCTTCTAACAGCTGTGAGCTTAGTTGGTTGTGTATATTTGATGAGCTGTGTGTATACGTGTGAAGTAATGCGTGGTACAATGTGAGGCATGTACGGTAAGGGTATGCCCATGTGTAAAGATATGTGCAGTAGTTAATGGAACCGCTGTATGTATGTCAGAGCTGAGTAGCAGAGTGGATTCCTGCGGTCCACATACAGTACGTCTACATACCTCCATCCTCACACTTCTCAGGGGGCTTGGCCTTCTTAGCCAAGCGGGGGTCCAACCATGTGGTGGTCTTGGTATTATGACTGTGGAGGACAGAGAAAATAATAATAATTACAAAAATAATAACTTTATTTATGTAGCTCTTATCATAACAGAGTTACAAAGTGCTTCACAGGAATAAAAGAAAAGTAATAATAGTGGGAGGATACATGACAAAGAAAAATACATAATACAAATACATTCCCAGAAAAACAAAGTAAAAGCAAGCCTAAAAAAGAGTGTTTATAAGAGAGATTTAAAGGAGGACACTGAGCTGGCCAGCCTGATGTCACCAGGCAGGACAATCCAGAGCCTAGGAGGCCTGATAAAAAGTAATAATAGTGGGAGGAAAGGATACATCACATACAGTAAAATACATAATAAGCCGGAGACTGTTTATCTAGACGGAGACTGAAGACACATCTCTTCAGGTTACACCTGGACCCAACTTGAATTAACCTATCTATCATGTAACTACCGTATCTTTTCCCCCTTCTACTCTTAATAAATTCTACAAATGCTACTTATTCCCAAAGGCTTAGCTGATGAAGACTGTAATACATGGTCGGTTCGACTACTGCTCACAAAACGTACTTATTGTAAGTCGCTTTGGAGAAAATCGTCTGCAAAATGATGTAATGTAATGTAATAATAAAGTAAAATACATAATACAAAGTTCAAAGCAATGGAGAATGATTATAAATAAAATTATAAATAAGCAACATTCCCAAAAACACAAGTTAAGTAAAAGCAAGTCTAAAACAGTGTGTTTTTAAGAGAGATCAACAATAAAGACCTGAGCCAGCAGAGAAAACACTGCTGCTGTACAACTGGGTTACCCAACAAAGGCACTTATGGACATACTCTGACATAAAAATGGCAAATGTATACTCCTGTGTAATATGCTCTAGTGCACAAGGATTATTGGATTCGCCAACAAACGTTTGATCCATTGGTTTACATTCAGCTGTCACATAATCATGTTTATGGTTAGGTGGCCTTTTCAGAAGGAACATAAAAAACCTCTGAATGCGAAACACGACAAAACTCATTCATCCTCAAATGCGTTAAACAACTGGGGTGTGTAATCAGGAGGAAAATCATAATGGTCCTCTGATATCTTCAGAGACAAGTGGCTTAGAGCCAAATATGAATAAAACACACACATGCATACACACACACACACACACACACACACACACACACACACACACACAGAGGCGTCTGAGAGGGCTATGTTTACTCCATTGTTCCCCAAAACAAAGTATTGATTGGTTTAGCAAAACAGCTGAACTTTTCTTTATGAGAACCTAAGAAAAAATAGCTGTGTTAGGAAAAGAAAACCTCCTGAAACAGCGGTGGCTGTCAGCGGGAATAAATCTGAGTGTTTAAGCCTTGCTGAAGCTCAGGGCTTTACAGTCTAAGCCCAAGCTTGTTCATCTACACAATCTATCTGGGGCCTGGATTCTCTCAGTCAAGTTTGTTACCAAGCAAGGATGAGCTTGATTAGATGGCTGCTGAACTTGATGAGTATATATTTGATCCAATTCATTCTTTCTTTCCTTTATCTAGAGACTGTTGAGTTATTATTTTTTTTTATTATTCTTTGATAGCCTGGAAACCATGCGACTAGTAGATCACAAACCCCTCGTTGCCCACCCAGGATCCAACCTGAACCCACTGTCGGCCATCGCATTATAAATGAGCTATGTGCAGCACAAAGTGAATCAACAATGTCATTAAACTATCATTCTGATTAGATACTGATGGTGATGCTGATTAGATACAGTCATTTGCGTATCATTATGCACTAGTCAGCAGCAGAAAATAAATGTCATACTGTGTGGCATAAGATACATCAAATATGACTTTCATTTATGATATCACAGCATGCAACATACCCAACTGTAATTCTAGGATAATGTAAAATCTAGCAATAACAATGGTCAAGTTGCCCTAAACCCCAACCCTCATTACCAAGCCATTGTAGCCTATACTACACTTAATCATTGACCTGTAGCCTATTCAGACTGTACGTATATGTTCATGATATTCCTCTCAGCATACGCACAGCACTTAATGTATGCACTGCAGTTTACATCTTACCAGGTCAGGCCAACTCCATTTAGTCTGGTTCAGCAGAGAGAAACATGTTTGAAAAGACAATGTCACTTTCCCTGCCCTCCTCTGTCCCTCCTAAAAGCACAATCTATAATTTCAGCGGAGCATCCCCTGCTGTTGAAACCCTGTCGATCCAATACAGACTTTGTATACATGGTGATTTATTGCATTGGATTTATTGCTTCCACTCTGAGAGTTATTGTCTGACCTTTTTGAACAAGGACTGACAGTGTGTGACAGCTGCGTTTTACAAATATTTTGATTCGCTACAAGGTTTACACTCGTAATGTTTGCAAAACAGACCTCTAGTTTGAGTTGACTCGAGTTAAACTCTTCAAGAAAAATGTGTCCCCAGGTATAGCCAAAACTTAGATCAGTGATTCTCAACCATTTTCATACCAAGGACTCCTATTTTAGTACACATTAGAACCACAGACACCATGAGAGTTTGTCTCTCGGACCCAAATCTGAGAATATTTTTTGTTAGATATGATTTTGTCCAGAATTCCATGACTATCTGTATTGTAGGTAGAGAGACAACAGTGAAACTATGACCAAAATAGTATTTCTTCTACATTCTCTAGTTGAAATAATGCTGAAGTTTAACAATTCATCAATTTGCTCAAGGACCCCTGGTGGTCCCCAGACCCCACGTTGAGAACCACTGACTTTAGATGACCACATGAATCCTGGACTGTGTGTCTTTAACTTACTCTATGAAGTAGACCATGCCGGTCTCAGTGTAGGCCATCTCCCAGTTAAGGGGCAGGGGCTCCAGGCTGTCGTCGCGGGGAAGGGAGCTCCATGTGCGGAAGTCCATGGTGCTGCTGGACTGGGTGTAGCTGGGCACCGCCTTCCTCCAATCCGCCCCCTCTTTGTGCTCTGCAGAGAAGAAGAGTGGAGGGACGGGTGAAGAGAACGACAGAACAGATAGAGCGGAAGGTTAGCCTGCAAGCACACCTCAACCCTCCCTCTGTTCCCTCCAGCCTGCCGTAGGGGAGGGGAGGGGGAGGGGGAGGGGGAGGGCGATGTCACTCACAGGATTTGCATGCGAGTGATGATGTGTGTGTGTTCGCCAAAGGGCTGTTTTGCATTTGCATGTGCACGCAGTGTGAATGTTTATGCATATGTGTACGTATACACTCCCCCTGGGTTGCCATGATAGAGACGGGGATTCACGTTAGAAAGGGCCATTTGAGCCCCCAGGCTGTTTCTGCATGATAATACTGCACCGCCGCTCTTCATATATATTCTATTGCTTTTGTAGTCACTCTCCTTTAATGAGAAACTGCTCTACAATGAACATGAAACATCTATACAACAAAGGCCCTCCTAATTCACTTACCACTCTATGCCTTCCCTCAGAAGCTGATGGTTATAAAGGGATGAAACATGAGTCCCTTTCATCCCTTTCTCTTTATGTGGAGCTAACCTCCTCACTACAGAGTACGATGCCAAAAGATGGGTTACCCAACTATGAAAAAAAAGGCAAGCTGTGTTCCCTAAAGATCATTCCATATGAATGTTAAATTGGGTGGTAAAATTCCTAACAAAGTGCATCCATAGAACCTCTCAGCAATTTGTTTGTTTATTTGCAGGATCTGAAACCGTTTTTTCCCTTCTCCGATCGAAAAACACACACATGCACTTCTTATCTAGACACAAACACACATAGGCACACTTATGCACATGTGAGCATGCACGCACACACACACACACACAGACCCACAATGACACACACATAAATGCACATGGCGTGTCTGAGGATGCTGCACGTCCTCTAGTCATGTAAACACTTGGAGGGCCAGACTGGGGGCAGAGCCCGCAGGGGAGCTGAGGTCAGCAGTGAAGTTCACAGCAGGGTGAGGACCTAGTCGGATGGGATATGGGGGACGGATGGGAGGGTTGTGGAACAGGAGGAAGGAGGACACGGGGGTGAGGCTACAGTCAAGAGTTTGGAGACTTAATGCTCACATTTTCCATTAACCTCTTTTTCATTCGACCATAACTCTGCCCATCTATGGCTGGTCTGAGACATTTCTGCCACAGCTGTGGGTTGCACTGTAGCAGAACAGTCATTTGTGACTGGTTTCTTTCCATAAAAAGGCATCCTGGATTTCTGGGCATCGTTTTATGTTTGATTTCACCATGACAGAGCAAACACTGGTTGAGTAAAGAGACTTTGGATTTCTGTGAATCCTTTATGTTTGATTTTTGTACAGCTGAGCAAGCAGTGGTTGAGCCATGACTTTCAAAATGATTTTTTGTTCTGTAAAAAACAATAATATACCATTTCCAACTTGGACTCCTAACATTAACTCCTGTTCTCTTATTATAAAAGCCGTTATCGTGCACAGTGTGTAACCTATTTCTGTTGGAGGCCTGTTCTCCTTGTGAGCATCAAGGACGGATCTGCTCCTTGGAGAACCGAGGGGAGTTCTGTCCTGATTGATCACATACACCGTGTCCTGCTCTCTTCCTCAAGGTGACCTGCACTATATTAGAAGGTCTAGCTACGGTGACAGTAATGTGCATTGCAAGTGGAAAGTGTATGAACAGTGTAGTTATTACATTTGAATATTTGTGTGTAGGGAACGCTGTAGCTTGGGGGACAGCCTGTCAACTTGTTGAGTCATTAAGCATGGTTTAGTAGCAGACCAGTGTCAAACAGGATTGCAGGACTAATCAGTTCAGTATCAGGTTAGTTGATAATCACAGAAAAGTATATTAAACTGACTTTCAAAGACTTTGTGATAGTCCTTATGTTTTCCTATGGTAAACACCCTCCATCTGGCACATAATTAATAAAAAACAACCCATAACAAGTGCAAATACCACTTGATCCAGGTCTGCTTAATAGTGCAGAATTGACTGGCAGATGGATAAGAAATGGATGGGGAGAGAGCTTAAGAAACATGATCAATCTATATGCTTAGGTGAATGTAGTCAAATAATTTTAATACTGCTTTATATGACTCATGGTTTATGTATCCCAGAACTAGATTTAACATCAACTGGGCTCATCAAACTGTAAGCAATCTGTAGCAAGTCTTAAAGTATCGCAAGAGAAACGGACAGTGACATTGACTTGGCTTGACTATTCCATTAACCAAAAGGATATACGGAGTATGGCAGCATCCCCATTACTTAACATGACATTCTGTGCTTTGACATTTACTGACCAGGCAACCCATTGACCAGTGGTGGCCTCTCATCATCATCCTCCTCCTCGGGGAGCACGCTGTCCTTCCTGTCCATCTTACTGACTGAGGTGGTGCGTTTCCTGGGGACTTCACCACCATAGTCTTCATCAAACAGCACCTGGTCCACCAGGTCAGGCTGCACCAGGTTGGGCTCCGCTGGGGGCTTCGGGGTCCCGTAGTAGTTACCTTAAAGAAGAGAGGATGGGAGGAGCACAGGGAATGAGGAAAGAGTGGAGGGAAGGAGAGAGAGAAAAAATTGTTAATCTTATGTTAATACAACCACAAACACAGAATGAAGAACGAGCCATAGAGAAAAACAGAGAGAGATAGAGAGAGGAAGACAGGCTGGCATATAGATGATGAAAGAAAAAGGAGGTCCTCTATGTCATGGACTATATCTACAGTATGTACAGCCTGTGAGAGAGGGAGACACAGCCAGAATCATCCACCATGTCTAACACAGCCACAATTCAACAGTTTAAAACAAAAATAAATTCTCTAGAAGTCACAGACTAGCACTCAAAGTTGACTATTTAGCACAGTTTCAGAAGTCTGTTTCCTATAAGAGGCTTCACCTCTCCTGGCCCTTAAACAAGAAAGGATGGGAGGAGCAGAGAGAATGAGGGGAGAGTGGAGGGAAGGAGAGAGACACACACAGACAAAGAGAGAAACTTGTTAATCTTATGTTAAAATAAGATAGAACCACAAACGGGTAAAGAACGAGACAAAAAAAGAGAAAGAAAGAGAGAGGAAGAGAGGCATACAGAGCATGATGAAAGAAAAAGGAGGTCCTCTATGTCACGGACTATATCTGAGAGAGGGAGACACAGCCAGAAAGAGCATCCACCATGTCTAACAGAGCCACAATTCACCTGATTTAAAACAAAAATGAATTCTTTAGAAGGCACAGACTAGCACTCAAAGTTGACTATTTAGCACAGTTCCAGAGGTCTGTTTCCTACACACCTCTCCTGGCCCTCTGCCTTGTTCTCCCTGGGTAACTGCTCCCATAGAGCTGTCATGAATCATGTAACATTAAATTCACTTCACTTGGAATTTGCCAGCAACTAATTACACTGATCATTGAATACAGCAATTATCTATCTCTCAGCTAGCTTTTTTTCCCTAATGAAGAAAAACCTTGTGGTACAGATTATAAATATTCAGTGGGATAATAGCACTCCGTAAAGAGAGGGGGAGAGTGCAAAACTTTGTTAAATCATTTGCTCATTTAGCTCATGGGGTGATCAATCTATGGCTGGTGAACAGTCTGTGGAACTCAATTTAGGCGTAGAATAAGTAATTATTCAACCTCCATTAGGATTATAAATAATGTGCATACTAATTTACATCCCCACCATTTTTTATGATTATTTGTTTGCTAAATGTTGCTCTGTCAGATGTGTTTATGCAATGTTATCATATTAAGTTTTTGGCAATCCATTTGTAAGGTCAAATATTTGCTTGTTTTTCATAACAAGCAATCATCAGATTGAGCCCACTCAGCTAAATCGTAATTCATAATTAGTTTAATTAAAGAATAGGGAGAGATACCACTGGGAAATAGGGATTTTCAGCAAATTAATTAGCCTCCATAAACTTGATCTTATTTTCATTTGGACCGGGCTTCGTATGGGACTGTGCTATTATGAACCTTTGATGTATCTACCCATGAACAAGCACACATTACAAATGCTGTACTGTAAGAGAGGCATTTATCAACTGCAAATCTTTTCAGCTTAGTACAAAGAGGGAAAGTTGACAATGGCATGCAAAGCCAAAAAGAACAGAAGACTCTGAGGGAAACATCCCAGTTATTTCAGCAGCTTTAGAGCTCGATACAATAACACTGCAGTGGCTTCTTTGATAAGCGAGCCCATCTCTCTCAGTCTAGAAGCCTCATCTCCTCAGGCGTGCCAACTACAGTATACAGCAAACTGGGTTAATGCAGCTGTGCTCATCTTCCTCATAGTGGTAGGAGGGTTGATGAGGAGGAGGAGGAGGAGGAGGATGAGGGTGGATGAAAGCCTCCCCTCCCCCCTCCCTCCCCCCCCCCTCCCCCATCCTCTCTGTCACATTTCAGGCTCTGTGCTCGCCAAGCGACACTCATCCGCATTTGTCAAAGATGGCTTCATTAACAGGGGCGGCACGACGATAGCAAGGAGAGATTGGGTCTGCTGGCTAATCCCCGCCTGTCTCCTGCCGCACGCTGACATTCATCAGCCAGACGCTACCTCTGTGATTAATTACTTACAAACACATGTCTCTTGGCCCCTGATAAATGTGTGTCGCACATAGAGAGGTGTGTGAAAGCACCGAGTCAGTGGAGATTTGCGGCACCGTTTGCCATAATAAACGAAGGGGAGCCTCATAAGCTGACGAGCAGGGGAGCTTGTCCATCCTTACTTGTGATCCGCATGTCACAGGGTTGATGAGCCAGGAAGAACGACTTTTAAAACTGCACACAAGCAATTTCATGGTTGTGGAATCAACTACTGGCAATGAAAAGATTCCCGTCATCAAGGGCACTGTGCATAAGCCACAGGCTCATGAGCAGGAGAGGTCAGAGGTCACCACATTCTGCACCCACACAGTCACACAGCCACATGACCATCTATAGAGCATACCACTTGTTTCTAATTCATGAATACTACACTCCCACTCACTTAATTTCCACTTCAATCACCAGCCTATTTTCCTTCCTTGTTAGAGTCTGACTCATTATCACAATGGGGATTCCAAAACAACAGTTTTGAAGTGGATCCCGATTTGGCAGAGTCTCACATTCCCTGGTAGCAGATTAGTGATGTCATTTGTCAAAAAAACTCTGTGTGCACAAATTCATTTTCCAGGCAGCTGTCCCTTCAGTCTTGCACTTCACTGCACTGGACTGTTCAGTTCTTGTCTGGCTGCTCTGTTCTGTTCTGTGAGCGTGACCCAACCTGAACCCCAGAGGCGCCGAGCCTGAGTGAGGAGCCGAGAGCCCAGAAAGACTCCCTCTCAGCGCCTGGCGCAGATGGCTGAAGTGTCTGCTTGGCATGCAACCTGGGACCCTCCGGACCAACCTGGCACAGCCAGCATGTCCCCTACCATCGCAGAGCAGCCTGAACTCACAGGACAGGTCTGACCCTGGCTGGGTGTGGATGGACGCTGTGTCCAAGACCCTGATCGACCTCGCTGGGGTGGCAGACCCAAGGGACGGAGGGCCAGTTGGTCTGAGAGGTGGGGGGTTAACAGGGTCACGGATGACAGGAGAATGGATAAAAGGGTAGAGGGCGCCAGTATAAGTTGGAAATATGTTACATTTAGGTTGTAGCAGCATGTAAAGCATAAAATGACCCTCATACATTTTTAGAGAACAACCCTTATGTACCAACCATTAATATTACATTAACATTAATAAGCATTCAGGCAAGTCATCTGGGACTATTAGTGAGACCATTAAGATTAGCTAAGGATCCCATTAGCACGGTACCTTGAGCACAGCTCACTTATACTTAGAAACTGGAGTGAAGGCAATTCATGAGCTCTCCACAGTAGGAATGCTACCCAAGTGACCTATTCCAGAGGAGGCCTGACCTTGTTTATTTTCCACACTTCATGTGGAGAATGGAAAGGGCCTCTATATGGAAAAAAATAGGCTGCACTTCAAGCACATCTAAATGGAGTAAATCCCATTCCTCGATCCGATTACTCCCAGCTCTTCTTTGAGTTCACTGTGGTGCTGTGAGATTAACAGTCTCTGCCACAGTAGACATGCAATGTTTGTGCTGACTGGGTGTCAAAGGGGGGGGCAGCCGCTATTAGAGTTTTCAGTTCACTCTGGGGGATAGTAAACTGCAACCTTCCAACTCTTGAGAAGCTAATCCACACATCTGCACACAACCGAGCCAGTCCCGCTACCGCTGCAAAGCTTTGAGGGCTTTCTATTGCGAGCC
Source organism: Centroberyx gerrardi (assembly GCF_048128805.1). Lineage (NCBI taxonomy): Eukaryota > Metazoa > Chordata > Actinopteri > Beryciformes > Berycidae > Centroberyx > Centroberyx gerrardi. The sequence continues at coordinate 11,274,545 of NC_136001.1, forward strand.
GAGGAGCTCAGAACGCCTCTAAATCACCCCCCACCCCACCCCACCACCTCTCTCCCTCTCCTGTGCTCTTTCTCAGCTCGCTCTCTATCTCTCCCTCTCTATCCACAGTCAACCTCTCTATAAAAGGTGTAAATCCCACCTGGCTGTAGCTCAGAGATGAAGGACAGCTAGTGGGCGACTTGGCAGCTCCTGAAACCTGATGTTCGTTTCTTAGGTGATCTAAAGTCTGTCTTCATCCCTACACAAGGAAGGATGGGATTTGTTCTGTGTGCGCAAGGGTGCGTGCGTATGCCCGTATGTGTGTGTATCTGTGTGCGTGTCTAATACCATCAGTGCCACAGAGAAACTGTTGCCAGAACCTGCCAACTTTACTCCTGTTGAGGCCCAACTGCTCAACAGGCCCAGATCAGATTTCCCACATAGTTGTGTTAGAATATGCACACTTCACACACACATATACATATATACAAACACACAAACACAGTGGTACACACACAGAGGCTGCTGCTGAGCCTTAAGATGCTCATTCTCTGGATGAGGATTTGACTTTATCTTTTAATTCTCAATCATGTAGAAAGTGTGAGACGCAGCTGAATAGGAAAGAGAGAATGGTGCAGAGAAGGTCCATTCATATGACCAGAGGTTGCTCCTCAAACATTTAGAAAAATCCTTTCCCATTTCACAGCAGCCTGGATTTGCAGTAAGAAAGAATGAGCTTAAAGAGAGCGAGAAGATTATCATGTTATTGCCATAATCATTGGGCAATGTGAGAGAAATCCTCCGTTCCAATCCCTTCATGACACAAATACACTGAGACGGTCTGACTTTCCAAGGCCTCTGAATGCAGGGCAAGTGCTTATGTTCCATTGTAATATAAGGTGATAAAACTGGTAAAGACTTGGCCATTCAACTGTGTTCGCCATGCTAAAATATTCCCTCCTTGTGTAAACTTCCTACTGAAAGGAAAATGTGTGTACTTGCCTCCCTGTCATAAAATATCAATCGCCACTGACAACAAAGTTTGCTATGGTTACTTACAAGCTCTCGCATAGGGGGCCAATGAAAGTGTGTCATTGAGAGGGGGGTGGGGGGGGGTGGACCTGGTTTACCCTCAACAAAAAGATGACAACTTTTTTTTTTTCTCACAGCAAAAAGTAGTCTCCCAGGAGGGGGTTATGTGCTTTAAATAGCTCCAAAAGTTCCAGCTACCAGTGGTTTTGGATGCTTGTGACGAGTCTTACTCTTCGTGTCTGTGTGTCTGTGTTTGTGTGTGTGGGCAGAGAGGAGGAGGCTGGTTTATCCCATGAATAAACCATGACTGGAGAGTAAGAACACAAGTGGAACCTCCTGGTGTGTGACTGTGCAGCCAGCCGGCGGGATCAGCAGGTTGACAGGCCTACATAGGGTCACCATCAGGTGCTACAGCCCCCTGCATGCGCACACATGGTTGTATACTGCGCATACATATGTGTGAGAGTGTGCAGACACACAAAGACACGCTTTGGACATGCATGCACATGCTGCACACACAGGCAAGTCAAGTCAAGTGAAGTGTATTTATATAGCCCTATATCACAAGCATGTCTCAAAGGGCTTTACATACCATGTCATATGTCATGTACCATACTACATCATGTAACATACTTCAGAAAATACACACATCCTCATATTCATGCCTATGGGCAATTTAGAGTCTCCAATTCACCTGACGTCCTATGCACACGCAACATAAGTAAGTAAGGAAGTAAATTTGTATTTATTTGTACTTTTCAAAGCCAGAGTTACAAAGTGTTTCACATCAAAAGGTACAGCAGCAATATAAAAGAAACTTAATAGAACTAAGGAAATAATGACATGACAGACAATAAAATCTGACACATAAATAAAAGAAATACTGACAAGACAGACAATAAAATAAGAACCAGGGATAAAAGAAATACCAACAAGTCAATAATGTCAGTGGAAGGCTGGCATAAAAAGGTGAGTTTTGAGATGCTGTTTAAAACAATCAACTGTGTTAGCAGATCTCACACTCAGGGGGGAGGCTGTCCCGTAGCTTAGGAGCCATCAGGGAAAATGCACAGTCCTCTCAACTATACGTTTAAGTTTGAACCGGGTCTGGGGGACGGCCAGAAACCCTCAGTCTGAAGTCCTAAGTGACCTTGAAGCTTTGTGGGGGGTCAGCAATTCATAAATATATGATGGGACCAGGCCGTCATGCTTTATAAGTAATGAGAACAATCTTAAAGTCAATTCAGAACTTGGTAACTAGTGCAGTGAAGCCAATATAGGAGTGATGTGAGCTCTGCATGGGGTCTTTGTGAGAAGGCTTGCAAGAAGTGGCTTGACTGAGGCATTGTGAACAGAGAATTACAATAATCAAGATGGGAGGAGATAAAAGCATGAATTAATCTCTCCAAGTCTTGAAGAGACAGACTTTAGCAATATTTCTTAGTTAAGTTGGAGAAAATTAATGACCATCCAATCCTTAATTGCAGCCAGACAGTCATACAAGGAGGTGACTTTGGCGAGTTCATTGGGTTTAACAGAATTAAAAGGTTGGGTGTTGTCTGCATAACCATGATTAAAAAAAACTACAACCAAATGTGTGGATAATGTGCTCCAGGGGAAGCATATACAGAGAAAAATAGAATGAGATGATTCCCGATAGAAACAGATTTCCCTAAAGAATCCCCATTAGATAAGAGGAGAACCAGTCAAGGGCACAACTACATACAGATAGATAGATATACAGATAGATAGATAGATAGATAGATATATAGATAACAATTCTGAGGCATTTGTACTTGACTTGAGTATTTCCATGTTAGGAACATTCCACTACATTTCAAAACTTTAAATTACTACATAGCATAATTACATTTTTGAACACCTGAGTATTTCAGGTAGGATGGGAGAATAACACAAGCCTAATGCTGGTTAATTATTGCTGTGTTTGGTAAGTTAGTTTACTCTACCAGTAATCATCTGGAGGTTCTATCCTGTTCTAAAGAGCTGGCTGGTAAAACACATAAAGTGCAACTGTGGACAAAAAAGTCCAACTGATTTCTAGAGTATTTCTACTCTGAATTTATCCATCACTGGCACAAACACAGTGTGGAGAACTGTTGCTGCATAGTGGAGTTCATCTCAAGGACTCAGAGTATCCCTGCTAATCTGGCTGTCACTTCCAACAAGTCTTTAATCATGTTTCACTGATCAATACGTTTCGTCCTGCTTGTCACACTTCACTAAGGCAAGCTGTAAGTCATAATGACTGAATATCGAGCTTACATTTACTCCATTATAGAGACCTGTCGCTGTAAATCGTGTACAGAAATGCGTGGGTAGTAAACGCGTGCAGCCAACACACACACATACACACACACAGACACATATTCTTCATGCTGTGATGATGCCTACCATCATAGGTGCCACTCTCCAGTAGAAGTCCACTCTCCTCCAGGATCCTGAAGTCTCCAACACTGATGAAGTTGTAGTCCACTCCTGGCACCTCCCCCTCTCGAGGAAGCCGCGTGGTGCCTGGGAACACACATAAGCAAACAGGTCGTAACATACTGGATAAGACACAGAAGTGTACAGAAGTGTAGATAAGTATAGATAAGACAGGAGTGGAAAAAGAGACATACAGGTAAATTACTAATTATAAGTTTCAGCTCCAGGTCTTTATTGGGTATCTCCAGTCTCACAGAAAGGCACCAAGGTATTTCTAGGATGACTTCTATACCCAAACACTTTAGAGAAAAATCATTACCTGATGTTCATCATTTATGATCTATAAAATATGGAGGACCCAGTCTATAAAAGTGTTTTTGTGATTCATTTTGATTTAATTTTTCATTTAAGTGGCAATACTCTAAGAAATGGTGAATATCTCTTTTTATTTTAAATAAAAATCTTCAAAAATACCTTGGTGCCTTCCTATGAAAGATGGATAACAGATGAAAACCTGTGAAGCATTGAGTGGCGTTATTCATTTATTCCTCTGAGCAAGGACGTGCACAAGGCCGGGCTAAAGTTGCCCGAGCAACAGCCCATTTGCCCTCTTTGGCTGAGCTGCCCCTCTGGAGGGGGATTTATGTGGCTGCATAAATACGAGTAGCCCATAATTGTTAAAGTTAGACCAAATTAAATCGCCATATCATCCAAACTTGTGTGCGAACAGACCAACCTAACGCCCCGTTAGCTTCTTTCTAGCTTGTGACGAGCTGCTAGCAATGTTCTTGAACATGCTTCATTCAGGTTGTGATGAATTTTCAACCAACAAGCAGATGTAGCTGATAGAAGTCGCCTTATTTTTCGTTATGAGATGATAACTTGTAATGTTCAAATTGGTTAAAATGTAATGCATGTTTTTTTTAATGTAATGTTAATTTTGGGTGCTTACAGTAGGCTACAATGCCTTCCAAAAGGAGGAGACAACAGCAGAGGGAGAAAGAGCTGAGGGAGGCAGCTAAGGGGAGTGCAAGTGTGCAGAGCTGGATACAGACTGCCAGCAGGCCAGCAGGTGAAGCATTATGATAGAAATGTCAAGCAACCATTTCCTACATAATTAATTTAATGTGAAGTAGGCCTATTTTCTCAGAAGCATTTTTTTTAAGTTGGAGTAGGCTAATAACTAACTAAAAACGAATATTTCAATCAATGATAAATGCACAGTATATTATATCTGTGCATAGTATTGTGAATGAGTTTCATCTTTAACATAATGTTAAAGAGTGCTTTTCTGTAGGGGGCTAACCCCAAAAGCTCCAGTTCAGAGAGCGTTGGAGAGCCTGGTGATCAAGTAAAATACTTCTAATAGCTATAGTGAAATATGGGATGGTAAGGCCAGAAAATATGTTCATGAAATCCTATATGACATTTTGTAATTGTTCTGTATTCTAGTACATATTTTTACATACAAAACTAGATATAGCCTACTCCAGTCTAATTCCTGGGCTTCACCAGGAATCATTGAGTCAAGCCACTGTCAGCATCACATCCATGAAAATTCAACTGGCTACACTAAAGTGTTCAGTTGTCTTAGTGCATTTTTTTGCAGTGAGAAGTATATACAAGGTACTTGCTATTTTAAATAGTAGTTCTACCATGCCCAAGCAATTTTGAATGGAAAATGGTATTCTTAATTCTGATTCTAATAATTAAATTTAAGATGAGGCGCAACCACAAGGCTCCAGACCAGAGAGTGAGGGAGAGCATGCTGAGCATCAGGAGACACATCAGACAGGTACATATGAGGGTGGTAATGGCCAAGGTTAGAGCAACAGCCCCTCAAAATGTCTGTGCACGTCCCTGAGTAACTACAGCTCCTGCTAACAAGTTATTATTAGGGTGTGTGTATGTTTCCTGGTAACTGCTAAAATGAAGGAGACAGCTGAGTAAATTAGGGAAGCAAAGTATGCTGAAAGCAGGGGTTTGTCTGCTATTCTGGCATGGTTTAGGGCCACACAATCCCACAGACGGCAGGGCAAATGCAAATGAACACAAAGCCATTCCTGAGCATGCACTTTGGTCCTGTGGTGAAGCCACAGTCTATTTCAATAATGATGGGAGAAGTCCCTTCCAGGATGAATATCCACAGGGCATAAGTGGACACTGAGTGATTATATTAGCATGAAGATTATGTAAACCATATTCCATGAATAAATAAGTAGGACTGTGCACACACTTTGCTCAAGGCTATTTATTAGGTGCGTGTCACCAAACTTGTAAACTCCATACCAAGTATTCAGTATTGAATGGGAGGCAGTACTGTAGTTATTTATTGGAGACAGAACAAAGCACACAGCATAAAGCCATCATTAGTGCCATATTCGATGGCCACCCCTGTCTATGCTATTTAACCTAATGTTCTGGAGCAACACCTGCATTCATTCATTCACTCCTGTTCAGGGTCATGGGGGGCTCGAGCCTATCCCAGCATATGTTGGGCAGAACCTGGACAGGTCACCAGTCATCACAGGGCTAACATAAACCGACATTCACATTCATACATGTGGGTAATTTACAGTCTCCAAACCACTTGACATGTCTTTGGACTGTGGGAGGAAACTGAAGCACCCAGAGGAAACCCACGCAAACACAGGCAGAAAATACAAACTCCACACAGAAAGGGTCGGGAATTGAACCCGGGTCTTTCTTGCTGTGAGCTGACAGTGCTGAAGCCAGTTCCTCAGTGCCGCCCTGGAGCAACAACTTTAACAGCATTTTCTGGTATAAATACACTGGAATTGCTTATTGACATATGGTGTTGTATCTCTTCAACAGAGTTTTTGACACTTGTAGAGTCCATGCCAAGAGCAGCTGCTCTACAGTTTATAACTTAGTGGCCCAATGGCCTATTAAGCCACTTTATGTCGCTATTTCCTTTTGTTTCTCCATACTTGTATTTTCTTTTTAATTGGGTTTTGACAGCTCCTGAGCACCCTATCAATGGAGAAAATAACAATTTGAGAGAATTTCAGAGAAGCTTCTTTCTGCGGCGTGCCTTGATAATGCAGTTTGTGTAACCAAAAGCAGTTGACACTGCAATCGTGTGTGGGAATGCCAGCCTCTGCTTCTGCTCATTACCGACTTGTCTGCCTGCTGGTGCTGGCTTTGGTCCCACAAAAATGTCCCCCGTAGCCCAATTACTTGAGCCACCGTTATGTACCTGCCAAGTATCTCCCCGAGCCATCATCCAGGACGTCACACCAATATATACCATAAGCCTTCTACCGTGGAACAGTTGTTGAGAATATAATGAGGGTTTGCTGAGCTTTGAAGTTACAGCCGAGTGAAAGCAGCAAATCTTTTTAGCAAAACTTTTATTTTTTTATTTTTTGTAACATCTTGTCGCACTTTCTTTTTCAATACATTCAGTTGACACGTTAGAGATGCCTTCAAATAAAGTGTTGGAGCAGGTTTTTCAAACAAATTGCATATGTCGAAAAAGGTCTAGTCGATACAGTGCAGTTAATTAACCAGACAAGGGAGGAGTGTGGAGATGTGGAGAGGCTTTATCAAAGAAAACAAAGATTTTCTGCCAGGATGCAAAGTTATACACCGTGTTGTTCAATAGAGGAGGGGAAGAACTTACATGGTGCAGTGTTGCGGAGGAGGATAGTGAAAGGAGACCATATTGCGGTTTTCATGTATTCATATTATGGCCATAATTAACGGCTATGCATGTCTGTGTGTGTCTATCCATTCTGGACTGAACTTAACTGACACTTAAGTCTTGCAAGGTCTCACGCCTGTGCACTGCAGAGACCTATTTTTCAAACCATCTGGACTGAGAGGATGCCACGATGGGAACATCAGAGCTAGTCAGTCAGATATGGCAGGCCATAAATTTAACATGGTGTTTTGTGCATAGTTTTATGTTGGTACATCAAAATGTCTTTGGGGTGTGCTGTGAAAAAAAAAAAAAAGATCATTACAAAGTCTTTTGGTCCTTTTGTGGGCCATGCACTTTCAAGAAAAGACAGATACTGTGCTTAAAAGGCCTCCGCAACCCGTATCTCCAAGCTTATTGAGCTCTGTCATGTTGTAAAATGGGTTACAGCTATAAATATTTGACAAGAAATGTGAGGAGATAGCAAAACAACTTATTTAACGACTTCGTACTGTTACACTATGACTTAAAACATACATATCATATATATAAATATATAAAACTCAAACTCAGATGTAAGCTATATGCATAAAATATCATTATGAAGCCTATTGCACACATCAAAGAGTCCTCACAAATGATGCCTCTCTGGCTGGAAGTCAGAAGTCTGTCACTTAATAAGGAAGTGAGGAGGAGCGGGAGGAGAAGGAGCCCAAGGAGAAGGAGGAGAACAGGGAGATGTGTAGCCTCTCGGTGTGATCGTTTCATGAGGTGAGACTGTATGTGTCCGTAAACAGGTGTGTAAGCTTTGTGTGTGCAATAATGTTTATTAGTTTGTCCTTCCGTTTGTGTGTGTGTGAGAGAGAGAGAGATTGTGTGAGAATGAACTACTTCTACCTATTTCTCCTCTCAGAGGGAAGTCCAGGGACTGAGTGTGACCCCAGGCTCTCTCTTCTCTTAGAAAAAATCCTCCTCCTTTTGTCCTCTCAAGAGCTCTTGAGAGCCTCCTCCAGCGGCTCTGTAAGACTCCAAAAGAGATGGAGGCCATTCCAAGACCACTGAAAGAGACTCGGGGATTACTACACAGACGGTGAAGACACCTCTCTCTCTCTCTCTCTGTCTCTCTCTTTCTGCTTGTCACTTTCTCCTTGGTTACACTCAACTCCCACAACCTAACGTTGTATCTACCCCCTCTTGTTATCCCTCCTCTCCCCTTCTTTCCTTTTCATTTGAGTGTTCCTGCCTTGCGATGATAATATTTCCTTGCTGTGGTCTGCTTTTCATACCAGCGGCAAAAAAACTCGGGTGAATTTTGAAGCCAATATGAAAGTGGCGGCAGTTCCTCTAACGTCCGCTAGAGGCCGGCTCCAAAAAGACTCCAAACCTGGCCCAACTCCATGCAAGTCAATGGGACCACAACCCAACTTCTTGCTAAAAATATGAAGTCAATAAATGTTTTCTAGAAGAGGTTATGCCTCAGTAGCTAATTTCGCTTCTTCTAATGTGTGTCCTTACGGCGATTTCCAAAATAATTGTGTCATTAACAAGATATAATGGATATAAAACGGAGGTTGTTTGCCAAGTGATTGACAGGTCGCCTGTCCAGTGATCGACAAGTCGGCGATTGCAGGCCAATAGTAGGCGGTGCTGCGGCTCTGCAGACAACCCAAACTCCACTCCCTCCACCTTGGCTCCACCCTTTGCTTCACTTTGGCTACCGCTTAGCGACTGTAAACACAATCCCCAGGCTTCAAAACGGCCCTTCAGAAGCCAATGGGTGACGTCACTCTCACTGTGTCCATCTTTTTGTACAGTCTATGGTTTCATAACAGGCCGACAAGTAGAGACTAATGCTTTCATTATGGGCCCAAAGTGCTGTGGCCTCGCAGGATAGACCATGTGGTGTTGGTAGGACACACAAGCAGGCAGCACAGATCAACAACGGTTGTATCAGAGTACAGCAGCGCAGGGAGTAGTTAAGTGAAGTAGGCCATTGGCACAGTGACACAAACTGCATCTGTTAATCCTGTTGCTATTTGTATGACTGTTGTACACATTTTGGGTAGATTAAAGCAAAAATCCACCCTCAGATACTGTTATATATCAACAATCTGTGATGCTCAGCGCATTCCAGAAGTTATTTTGCGATGAAGTGTTGTCATTTAATTTTCGGTGTACCCACTTTCCCTCAACCTGCCTCACCTACTTCTACTTCAGTTGGTGATTTCCTACATTTCCCAGAATGATTTGTGACATCCGCCAGAGGACGGCCGTGAACTTGTTGCTGTCAATCAAAGGTGGGTTGTTGCATTCAGCTGTGGGTTATACATGTAGGCAGAGAGGGACAGCCATATCGACAACAAAGTAAGAGCTGTTTGGTCGAGAAGAAGTGAGAGCCTTGCCCCTGACATGTATTGTGGCTGCATTGTATTCTGGTCTGTTGAGGCTACTGTCAGTGAAGAAACTGGTATCTTCTTCCTCTTCTACAATGGATTTCTCCCTGTATGATTGTTGAACACTGGCGCAAAATAGAGAGTCTAGAAAGGATGATTGTTTTAGATAGCTGAAAAATTTGCTATCAAACTCCATTGTAGCTGCATTGGAAATACCCTGCGTGACGTTACATCATCTACTTTTGGCCAGTTACTAGTAATGCTTTTTTGTAATTTACAACAGCAAAGAGAGCTCAGCTGACATTGTGCATGTAGCACGAGAATGCTGAATTGCGAGTAAAATTAATACAATAACCTACAAATTAACTTAAAAAAAAATAAAGCTAAAAACAAGAATCAAGGTTAAAAAGCACAAGCATAAGTATGGCCTAAGTGTTCAGTTAAGGAACCTGGTCATACGGAGGACAGTGCTTCTGCAGTAGCGTTCAGTTCTACAAAAGACCAGGTCTGGTTTCGACAACCACCGGGTTTGACGGCAGTTTACTGCTGCTCGTTGGACTGGGAGCCAGTGTCGGTACAAGTTAGACTTGAGGAGAGAGCTGGCTCCTCTCAGTGAGAGCTTCACAGCCTGAGTGGAGGAAGGGGAGGCCAAGGTGTTTACACGCCTCACTGTATGAGCTACAGTCAGGATCCAAGCTCTTCTCTGGACCTTTTCATCAGCAGTGGACGGGGAGATGGTGAAGCCTGAGTGTCACATGAGAGCAGCATATTCCAGGAGAGGACTGATGTATCCGCAGGAATAAGAAAAATACACCAAACAACAAAATGGGCCCAGAAATGCAAGTTACATAAAGTATTTTAGGGTGGAGTTTTCCTTTTAAGCAGAGGTATGTATATAAGGATGTTTGTTTTTTTAAAACAAACAATGAAAGACATTCACAAACTGTCATATTTGCACGTTGCCACATGCACTTTCTACTCTTTTACTTCTAACCTTATGTATGTTTTTAACCCTTATGTCTATTTGTTTTTATGTGGTATGTCTTTTTTATGAGGCACGTCAAAGACAATTTTCTGTCATGCTTGTGATAGACAATAAAGCTTTCTGAATCTGAACAGAATTTAGAATTAAGTGTTTAGACGCTTTGTTTTCTTCGCTGCTTAATACAAAGGTCATTCTCATTAATAAAATATGTTATTCTTGTTTTTTGCATTTTCACATCTGAAAATCAACTTAAGCATGGAGATGATGAAGAAGGGAACAAGGGCGGAGGAAAACCAAGAAACATGAAAAAAAAAAAAAGTAAAGGCAAGGGTAATTGGAACAGAGGAGTGAGAGCGAGATGGAGAGGGTGAAAGATGGGAGACCGAAAGAGAGCGAGTGAATGATGGAGGTGCTGTCAGTGTGCGAGTCCCGGTCTCTTGCTCATTAAGACAGTAATTCAAGCAGGGGATTAGAGAGTCAGACTCATGCAGCGAACCCACTGGCTGCTGATGATGAATGGCGGCTACGGGCCGGGCCGCGAAACCTCAACGATCGCCACTATTGTACACGAGGAAATAGAAAGCCATGTAGTGAAGAATGGGGTGTGCATGTGTGTGTGTGTGCACAGGTGAATGTGAGTCAGTGACAGAAACAGAGCATGGGGGAGGGGTAAAGATGTAAAGAAAGAGGGAGAGAGAGTAAGACAAAGGAAAGGACACACACAGAGAGAGGGAGAGAGAGCGAGAGAGAGAGAGAGAGAGACGACAGAATGCAGTGTCCTTGGTACAGAAATCGAACTCCTCAAATTGAATTCCCCAATGCAATCAAAGTCTGCTGATGGGCTGAGTTTTGTAAAACTCTATTATCATCTTCTGTCCATTACCTGTAATGGACCTGAGATCATCGGAGTGCCACTAAGCTTTCAAAAAACAATTTCAATAACAATTCAAGTTCTGTCTTGAAATGATAAGGTGCAGAAGCAGAGACTTGCCGACTTTAATGGCTTTAAACTCAGCTGCCCAGGAAAAGGCAGCACTTAAGCGCAGAACCTGATTGACAAGTTTTTGAAAGAGAGTGGGAGAAAGAAGGAGAGAGGGGAGGACAGATAGCGAGGGAGAGAGAGAGAGAGAGAGAGAGAGAGAGAGAGAGAGAGAGAAAGAGACAGACAGAGAAGGAAAGAAGAGGGGGGGGGTTGGGGGGGGGGCAGTGAGAAAGATATTCCTCCTCCTCCAAGAAAAAAAAGAAGAAATTAAATATACATGAAAGGTAAGCAGCTTACTTCCTGAAAAATTTCACACTTGTGCTTGCAATTCCCTTCTGAACAAGACAGAGCAACTTCCAGCCCCTGGGGGGAGAGAGCAGAGATGCTATTCGTTTGTGACAGTGCTGTGCCTAAGAGTCTGTCGCCGCCTCAGGAGCAGTCGCTCTGCATGGGACTAAAACCTTGACTACGCTCAATTATGGCGCTCTTCTTAGTAGAGTAAGTATTTAAAAGGACATGGTAAATAGTTGGACCAACATATCTGCGTGACCAACATTGCAATTGCATAATTAACAGATACCTCATCGTAGTCATGTCTTCCCTTGATGCGATTTGGCTTCCACACGTCATCTGGCGCATTATGATCGCCACATCCCTGTTTAAACTTTGAGCAGTTTAATTTGATGCAGGGATGCAGCAGAAGGTAAAGCCACCTAAACTCAATTTACTGTACACCACCTTTTTATTTGTGAAATAGCAATGAACCATCTGTTTTAAGTTAACAAATCTTGGTATATGAATATAAATTCATCATATACATTATAGTAAGTAGTAGTAGATGCAATTTACTTATAAAAGGGAAAGAAAATAAGAATATAAAACAATAATTCATTAAAAATTATATTTTTGTAGCAAACTACCTACATATTGCGGCCCACACCAACCGTCTTCAGGGTTGAAGTTTGCACTTTTGCAGTACACATCGTCGTTGTTGGGTGAAAACCTTGTAACTCCAATTTTGGAGATTTTCATGTTTTAACTTCAGGATTACATGCTCCTCTATGGGTTGAGAAAGCTCTACAACCTTTGGGCTTATGAAACCCACTGGGAAACATGAAAAACGGCATAAAAACAAGGTTGTTTTTTCTTTTTGGAGATACAGAGTTTTCACAAAGCAACATCAATATGTACACATCCACTCTACATGCTGATAACATCATGAAATATTTATATTCTATACGATAATATAAGGTGGTATTTTAAGCAGTAATCTACAGACAGATGCAAGCAACAACACATACAGTAGCTCCTTTGCAGTATTAATATTTGATCAAAAAAAGGCATTTGATACACATTCCCAATTGGTATAAGTTATAATACAATTCTGAAAAATATATATTTGTTGTTCACAGTGGTGCTTGTTTTGTAGTCTACTGTACCAACCTTTTTATTTACCGCTACATTACTGATTTCAGTGAAGAATAATAGTTGGTGACGGCCCCGCTGAAGAGAATGTCAGCAAGGGAAAGGAGCACAGCAGCAGGAAATGCAGGTTTATTTATGGAAAAGAATATGGCTTTGATCATTGGGATGATACGGCACAGAAGTAAATAAGTTACATGGGGGTTAGGAAGATGTCCTTGGTTGGGTTGCTATGGTGATATAAATGTGTGTGTGTGTGCGTGTCTCAGAGAAGGAGAGAGAGTGTGAGAGAGAGCTGTCACAGAGAATGACAATGTGTGAGCGTGTGTGTGTGTGTGTGTGTGTGTGTGTGTGTGGTCCTGTGCAGCTCAATAGGAAGGGCAACGCATTAACACTGCCAGGGCCAGTAGGTTGGATTTCCACCTGGGTCCCACATACTGAAAATGTACGCTCTCATTGTACTGGGAGGTGCTTTGGATAAAAGCGTCCATCAAATGGTATTCACCTCATGTTCCTCGGGAACCAGGCCGCTGGGCCGCTGGACATTTTGTAATCTCACTTACGTTTTAGAGCGGAAGAGGGATTACAACTGCTTTGTTTATGGTCTATGCTACTCATTAGAAAAAACATGCTTTTTGCTCGCTTGCTAGAATTAACAATTTAATCAAATCAATTCGCTTTTGTAGTTCCTCACAGCGGCACCATCCACTCCAAAGGACAGTACAAAGTAATTGAAAATGTCCCAGTGGGTTATTTCGGGCCACTTTTGCATGTCATCCACCGGATCAGTAATAGTAGATGGATGCAGTGCAGTTACGCCATCTAATCACCGCAGTTTAGATGATGTATGTTCCCATATTTCATTCATTGTTTCCATATTGACAAGCAAGCAGATAAGCTAGCTGGCGTTTAACCGGAAAGGTTAAAATAGCAAAGTGAGCGGAGCAGCATAAGGTGAATACACCCGGTTATGTGTTTGTGAGTGTGTTTTTGAGTGTGATGAATGAGAGATACAATACGTGTCATCCTGTGCGGCGGACTTACAGGGGATGGTGCGTAGGTAGAGGTTGTCCCGTATGATCTGCTGGAGCTTGTGGTCGAGGGAACCCTTCTGAAACTGCAGACTGAGGTAGTGGCGCAGGTCTGTGTTCAACACCTTGCCTGAAACAACAGAGGCACACACAGTCAGGGTCAATAAAAAGATGGTGTTCTGTGTGAAGGCTTTTGGTCCAAAATGAAATCCAACCAAGTGGCATGTACCCTTACACAATGATCAATATCACATAACTAGATCAAATTGTTTTTTGGGTTCACAGAACGATAACCCTTTTATAGAATAGATGTTTGGTATTTCACAAATATTTAACAAATCATGTTATGTCTTCCTCTCTCCAAAAGGAATAGCCTATATAGCATTCCGAAATAAATATATTCAATTCAGTTTGTTATTTATCTCACATGGGGCAAATTAAAGGATGCAATTAAAGGTACAAACAACATTAAAACAAAACAAGGAATACATATATTATACAAAAAGAGACAGGTCAGGCAGAATACCAGATTAACTGTTGGCCATTTGCATATTCGTACTATTAAAGTGAAGAGTGTAGGCAGAGGTCAGCAGTCAAATGCATACAGCTGAAATTATAATAGTTTACAACTGTCTAATTTACATTTTTGATTACTTCTGGTACAAAGGTATTTTTCCTTTGATTTGTCACACACTGGGTTACCAAACGAACCTTCCTGATGGAGGTTGAATTCACTGTGTTGGAATTCAACTCTTCTTATTATTACATGTCAGAAAATTGTATTACACCAGACTGAACTAAATACCAGCTAAAGCAACACAGCCAAAACCCAAACTGCATAACACTGTTGTCATGTGAAAACCTCCTAACTCTAATTTTGTTGATTTTCACTACAATTGAAGGATTACATGGGCTTCTGTGGATTGAGAAAATTCTATCATCCTTGGTTTATGAAATCCTTTCACCACACTGGATAAACTCAAAGCTAAAAAGCTAAAGATAAGGTCAAGCTAAAATTAAGGATGCTTATACTAGCTCCTGAAATTTTGGCATTTTGAAAATACAAGGTTTTCATGTAGGACCACCTGTCCTTTCCAGGTGAATCCAGGTGAAAGCTTCAATCCTTTGCTGATTTCACCTAGTAATTCCAGTTTGATCACTAAGGGAGATGTAGCTGAGGGGGAGGAAACAGGTCAAAGAAGAGCTTTTAAGCCTTGATTTCTCTACTAAATCCACTTCAGTCATGAAAGGTAGATGAGACGAACGGTACAAGACAGGTTAGAGGAGGATTTTGAGCCTGATAGTGGGTGCAACTTCATATTAAGAAGGTGCTCTGAATATTTTGTACAGAGTGAAGATTATCTGTCAAAAAACATCAATATTAAACTGGACTGCACCGAATTCATTGTCATCATCGTCTGCATTCATTTGAAGCAGCAAATCAAAAACCCAAACAGCAAAGTGACAGATGACGGTGCCGTGTTCATGCTAAGTGTCTTTACAGTTTCAACAACCGAACACAAGCCTCAGAAAACTTTTTCACCAAAGACGCGCGATGCCACAACCTCAAAACTGAGGCGGCAGAGATTTTCAAGAGAAAATCTAAAAAGGATGCCGCCTTTGCTCTCAACTCCCAGAAGTCTTTGTAAAAACAAAGGAAGTTCATGCAAAGTTTGCAACAGAGGAAGACTTGAGAGTCCTCATACACAAGCAGGGAAAAAGTTTTTCTCTGAAAGAACATGACGAGGAGTTTGGAAAAGAGGAAAAGATCTTCAGTGTCTGCCTGCCCTCAGCTGCAGCGCGAGCCTCATCTCTTGACAGTAGGGGGAGAGGTGGCTTTGAAACAGTTTGACTGCAGAGGAGTAATCACTTTCCCTCTCTCCCTCTCTCTCCATCTCTCTCTCTCTCTCTCCCTCTCGCAGACCAAACTGCTCAGCGTGACTCCTCTCTGCATGGCTATGAATACCAATCAGCAGGACTACAGATGAAATCTTGCTACTGTAGATGTACTGTATGTGCTAATAGAGAGGGGAGATGTACTTGACTATGGTGGAGTGATAGAATAATGATGAGCTCTGGGAATACTTCAGCGAGCTCTCTCAACCCCGAAATCCTCCCTTCCTCCTCAACTGACAGTGGAAACCAACACAGCCCATTAAGGTGACAGCACAGTGATCCTATTATTTTGTGTACTGAAGTTACTCATGCTCCAAGTTTGGAGGCCGCTGTTGACTCACATCAAAATAGATGTTGGGTACTCATAAAAATGCCCCTCATGTCCACGGGCCTCGCTGCCATCTGACGCCGTTTTAGGAGCTGTCATCCCGGCGGGCCTGCCTTTTCAGAATAAAGGTTGCGTACGCTCCATCTGACTCTCTAAAGAGGGCTGCATCACAGCTGGTCTAGCAGACAAACAGACAGACACTGGGGAACGTAGGCCCAATCTGGCAACCCCATCTCAAACTGTCCCAGAATCCCCTTTTTGTTCATATTCAGCTCTCACACTGGGGAATCAATAGGGAAAACAAGGCCGTTTCAAAAACCTAAATGCGGTCCATATGCTTTCTGAAGGGGAGTGACGCAGCACTCATGAAGAGATTCAGCATTTAAATTGGTAGGCAGTCTTGCCTTGAAGCTACAATATGCAACCTTTTTGATATTAACTGTAATAAGTAGGATATGCATTATCAGTCTGTGTCTGTCTCTGGCCCTGGTTGTACATATGCCTAAATCCCCCCGTTTGCCTGCCTGAAATTGACTTTGCAATCATGTTCAAGGTGTTTTGGGGCATATGCCTTTTGTTGTGGGTGTGACCAGCGGGGAGCTGGGTTGTGCCACAGTGCAAAGAACTCAGAGCAACAACAAAGACAGAAAGCAGTAAGAAACGAAAGAACAGTGATGTCAAAATGTGCTGCAGATAAGACCCGTTCAAAAACATGGGTGAACATCTGCATTGTTTTTATCTTTTAATTGCAGTTCGTCTGTTTCTTCAGCAGCTGTGGCGTCTTTATGAACGCCGGTTACCTCAGCCTCAGATTAGATGCCATTTCAAGGTTGTCCGCTCATCAAGATGAGTGACAGGTGTTGAGCCGTGAACTTGACCAACTGCGGGGGAGGACGGCGGGAATAACAATCAGGGTCCAAAACTCACACCCGCCAAATGCCAAATGCCAGTCTGTGGGGAATAAATCAGTAAGGGTCACCTGCCACACTGACCGGTAAGTTTTTGAGACGATAACTTCAATGGTTCAGTATTATACACTCTTTGATCTTTTCCTATTCTCAAACTTTTTCCCAGCTGACCACCATACACCTGCTGACCATGAGCCAATCAAATCAATATTGCATTGCATATTGTGACTTTAACATCTCACTCATGTAATCCTGAATAGTAACATTGCATTTGTGATGATGAAAGTCTCTTTTCTCTGATGTTGATGATGAAGGAATGGCAACATCTTCTTACAGTATAGTCAAGTTCTCTCTCTCTCTCTCTCTCTCTCTCTCTCTCTCTCTCTCTCTCTCTCTCTCTCTCTCTCTCTCTCTCTCTCTCTCTCTCTCTCTCTCTCTCTCTCTCTCTCTCTCTCTCTCTCTCTCTCTCTCTCTCTCTCTCTCTCTCTCTCTCTCTCTCTCTCTCACACACACACATACACACATACACACAGTGGCCAGCAGTACTCAGCAGTACTCTGTGGCTGCACAGGGCAGCACCCAGGTGTGAATCCGTCTGACTGTAAGAATGTAGAGCAGGGTGTTACTGCAAAAAAAAAAAAAGCAAGCGTGCTCATTCACACGTCGCTGGATAAACAAAAGTTTAAAATAAAACAACAACGCGTGCGTGCACTCACACACTCTCACACACACACACACACACACACACACGCACGCACACACCTCTGATCTGTTCATTGCGGCACAAGTACAGCGCGGTCTTTGTGGCTTCCTGGGTCCTGTCAGAGACTGTTAGTGAGGCTGTCACATCAGAGAAGCGCCTCATTCCTCCTTCCCACAGATAACAGAGCTATTGTAGCAGGCCTCATTTTTCTGCAGTGGGGGTTCAATAGGCTCTATTGTGCCCCATCAGCCACACACTCGCTGGGATATTTGTAGTGAGTGCAGCCAGCCAGGAAAATGAACATAACGCATACTGTATTTCAACAAGAGAAAAGAATGAGAGCGAGTTCGGCCCCCATATTCCATAGTCCTTACCCTTTCAAGCCCTTGCTTCCTCTATCATTGTCTCCCTCTCTCATCTGTCTCTTCAACTTTTTCTCAACTTTTACGATTTCTGATCCTTCTCTCATTATATACAAAATTCCTCACTTCATTCCGCTGTACTGCAATCAAAGAAATGACAGAAAATTGCTCAGAATCAACTTGCTGTCAATTATCAAATATCCTGATCTATATTCCCAGGGCTTTCTCCATATTGGATGAGAGAGGTTTAATCAAAAGGATGGATTCCTTTAAATTAAGCCATTGCTTTACACTCAGTCATTTTGAAGCTCCTCTGGTCCCGCGTCTCATGCTACCTTTTCATTTTCGCATGAATTGAAGGGGATGAGTCAGAAAGCTCAAGGTCACCCAAGGGAATCCTTTAGCACTCTGTTCCCATGTCACCCAGCAGCAGCAGCAGCAGCAGGGCGAAAATCTCACTCCTCTCCGAAACTGGAAGCTCACAGAACATATCGGTGGAGAGGAAGCGCAAGGGGAGCAGCGCCTGGCACCCCTAGTGAGGCAACAGACTGTTAACATCCTCGCTTTGACTAACACCTCACTTAGAATTAGATTAACACTCCAGCCCGAACACATAACTCTCTCTCTCACTGACACACATGACATGTGCCTGTCTATTTGAAGAGATTTGTTCTAAAATTACATATCCAACGGTAAAAAAAGAAAAAACAGCTGACACCTACTCTTATGAAATGACTGAGCGTGCCAAATTAAAGCACATTTATGTCACTTTTAAAGGAAAGTAGGTAACGTAAAGGAAAAATCCACCCACGGATACTGTTAGATAACAATTTTTGATGTTCAGTGCATTCCAGGAGATATTTTGTGATGAAGTGTTGTAATTTACCCACTTTCCCTCAACCTCCCTCCTCTATTTTTACTTCAGTTAGTGATTTCCTACATTTCCCAGAATGCTTTAACAACCCCCTGAGAAGGGGCGTGAACATGTTGCTTTCAATCACAAATGGGTCTGTCTAAGAGCATATAAATATAGCTAGCAAGCTAACTAGTTTGTGAAGATTGGGGCGAGTCTATAATCGCAGTCGTGCCCCTTCCTGAAAATGCAGCATGTCTTGTAGCTGCATTGCATTCTGGTCTATTGAGGCTACTGTCGGTGGAGAAATTGACCTTTCTGCCTCTTCTACGATGAATTTCTCCCTGTATGATTGTTGAACGTCGGTGCAAAATGGCGGCTCTAGAAAGAAGCCCTCGCTCTTTGATTCTGAGGGACTGACACCAAAACCTGACGTTTACCATTGCTGTTTTAGATAATTGATACATTTTCTGCTGTCAAACTCCATAGTAGCTGCATTGGAAATATCTTGATGTGACATCATGTCATCCATGTTTGGCCAGTTATCCATGGGAATAAGAACAATACAGCACCACAAAAACACAACAAAATGGGCCCAGAAATAAATGCAAGGTACAGTGTTTTAGGCTAAATTTCTCCTGTAAGGCCATGGTTGACAAAATTATAACCCTTTTACACATTTTTCTAAAGTGGTTACATATACAGTCATTTCAGACTTGTTAATTTGTTCATTTTGCAGCATAAAAAGAAAAAAGCACAGGGATCTGTAAAGTCTGTATATGGTTGTGGATAGAGAGCTTTTATTCTCTTAATTGGTCTATTTCCAAACAAGGAGAAATGCAAGCAAATGGCTGTTATGTATTGCGACATTTCGTACTGAGGCATTCTCCCAGAGGCATGTGGGAAGTCCACTGGGAGGTCATTATCTCTGTTATCTGACTGTCACTTAATTAACAGTCCTGTGGACAGGCAATATGTCGTCAGGTCTGGAGCTGTTCACTGACGCCTTACTCCCTACACTGTGTCAACCTATAGAGAAGCAAGAGACACGTATTCTACACAGTTTGCCCAAAGACATATGGAAAGACATGAGGTACTATACATATGTGTGTGCAAAAGAGTCAAACAAACTGCTGATACAACATATATACTCTCTCTCTTTCTCTCACACACATTTAATATACTGAACATCATCCGTTCCTTTTTCTCTCTCTAATAGATACACATGGGACATCCGGGCACTTGGAGGGGAAAGCTAACATAACTCATGCTTTTATCCAAAGAGCCTTAACTTTACAATGAATGTATATTCATTATATATTTTTTAGTAGGGGAAATGCAGAGTTGGGGAAATTAAAAGTAGGTTAATTAGTTAAAAAAGTAACTGGTTATGTTACAAGTTACTCTTTCGTAGAAGTAACTTTTGAATTACTTACTACTTGAAAACAAGCCTTAGTAATATGGCTTGTCATTGTTTTAAAATACAATGCAAGATTATTGCTCTGTTTTTAAAACAGTAAGCCAATGTCATTTATATTAAGCATATTGAGATTGCATTTTGTCAAGTAGCAGCATGTTGTCTGCACAAGATGCTTCAGCATTGTATTTTTTTTCCACGTTTAAAAAAATTTGCACTGACAAAAAATGAAACAATTTGCAAGTTACTACTTGCAAATTAACTACTTGCAACTACTAAAAGTAATGAGTACTAAACTACGTTAACCCACTTGGGAAGTGTGTTTTTTTTTTCTTTGCTTTTTTCTGTTTTTTCTGTTGATGTGTCTGTATTTCTATATTATCCATATGACTGACGTTTCACCCTGAGGTGTTTCTTACCACCATATGCTGTTAAGTCTAGCCCTCTAATGCCCTGCTTCACCCATGCTAGCAGCCAGACAGATGCTACTGTGGCCCCCAATCACAGCCTGCCTCTCCATCCGTCATGTGATTTATGACAGGTCACCAGCATCCTCTTCATCAGGCGCTCCTCTTCCCCTGTGGCACTCAGTCAAACGGGGCCCGCTGAGGCACCAACACCTGCAAGACCTCTGTTCTGGCTCTTCTCATCACTCTCCTGGCCTGACAGCCTGCCCCCTCCCTCCCATCCATCCTACGCTAACCTTGCAGCTTCCTGTGGCCATTTTAGGGGACAAAATTGCCTCGGGGCGCCTCTGAGCGCCATGTTTACAGCGGGGCCTTCGCTCACTTTTCAGACAGCTGTACGTGAGATTGGGATCAAGGGGCATCTCACCGGCTCCACCGAGAGAAGGCGTGGGTGTGAGTGGTGTGCTATAAACCCGGCTTAAAATCTCACACCTCACGCAGTACCGCCAGATGAATCCTCTACACTTATATAACTGGCATGCGGGGTGTTTCTCCAGGAGAGGGATGGGATGGCTCGCCCTCGCCAGTCTGTGGCTGTATTTCCAGCTGCGAGCTAAAGTCTGTCTGCCTGGCTGGCTGGCCGGCCGGCTGGCCGGCTGGCTGGCTGGCCTGCTGGCTACAAAGCCACGCAAAGTTAAACAGGCAGTGGTCTCAGACGCCCCGGACCTCTCTCTCGCCACACTTTGTTTCACTTCATTCTAGCACTGTGCCAGCGCCGGCAGTGAGGTCTGGCGTAAGCCGCTTAAACAGGATGAAGTAAAAGGGGAAAAAAACAAAAAACAAAACAAGACAAAATAAAAATCCAGCAAGGTGATTAGATTTGTATTTCTGATGTCTGCACGACTTCAACAAATCAAAATATTCTAAGGACTGTGCTTGCCTGCGTGTCTGCGAGAGAGAGCGAGAGACTTGTGGATGAGTGTGACATCACAGGATTACATTAGATTACTGTTGCACCTATTATTAAAATTGTAGTTTGGTTGTTCCCGAGACACTGAGGACTAATGACAAAAGAATCTCCAATAACACATTCTATACATTTTGAAGGAAAAATACTCTGAAAGTGACAGTGGTTGGATGACATAACTATTTTAAAAAGGCACTGAGGACTCTTATCTCTTGACGGTCACCAACATTTACATTTACTTTTTAGGCATTTAGCCGGCACTCCCATCCATCCCACCCATCCCATTCTACTGTGGTAATAAATGCAACAGTGGAACAAGCTTAAATCCCTTTACAAGGCAACAATAATGAGGAGTTCGAGGGTCAGAGCCACAGCGCCCCGACGATAAATACAACAAATATTCCAGTGTCCCTCGTATGATCGTGGTATGACACATTTCCAGCCCACTGAGCTCACAAGCGCAGAGACAGCTGCCTCCGCATTAAAGTTAACTAACCATATGCTCACCTCCCTCCCTCCCCTCTCCTCCGCTCCTCATCACCCCCTCCCCTCCATCACCACTCAGGAGATGGAGGGATGACCTTCCTCCTGTAAGGTGGGGGCGGGATTAGCCCGACTCAGCAGAACCGAGAGGAAGGGGAGGAGGGGGGGGGGGGGGGGGGGGGGAATTAACAGCAGCATCAACAGCAAGGGTGCCAGAGCCACCGGGATAACGTGAGGGGAAAGTAGAAGTCTTGGTCCCAGAGAGAGAGAGAGCGAGAGAGAGAGAGAGAGAGAGAGAGAGAGGGAGGGGGAAAGAGAGAGAGAAACTGATAGAGAGAGCGAGAGACAGAGAGAGAGGGAGGACTGAGTAAGGAAGGGGGAAAAGAGAGAAAAAGAGATAGACAGATAGTTGGAGAGAGAAAGAAAGAGAGAGAAAGAGAGAGAGAGAGAGAGGTGGTTGGGGTGGTTGGGGTGGTGAGAGGGAGGAGGGGTGTTGCCCTGCAGGTGCTGAGTCATGGTGTTGCTCTATTTTGTGTTGTCTACCTTAACTTTTTTTTTTTTGTTTCTCAAGTCTTCAGACTCTTGTTCTAGTACATTCTTTTTGCTGCCTCATGTTCCTTTACAGTCTCTCTCCTCTGGCTTCTCTTCTTCTCTCATCTGTCTCTCTCTCTCTCTCTCTCGCAGTCTATGGTCCATGCCTCTGTTCTATCATTAATGTGGTCTGTACAGAATGAGACAGCTGGAGAACACGCACACACACATGCACACACACACACACGCGCGCACACACACACACACACACGCACACACAGTACATCCCCATGAGGACCCTCACTTAGCATCTGGCTCAGACAACATGTCTGGAAAGCCTCATAAATAGAGAACATTTATCCATCCAACCAAAGTTTGCACCACAGTGATAATAAAATCTGACCTTTGCTCTCTCTCTGTGTGTGTGTGTGTATGTGTGTACCGTGTGTATCCATCTTCTCCTCCCCCGACTCTCACTCTCTTACACACAAAAATCCATTTGACGCTAAGGCATGCACACACTTTTTTTTCTGCCGGAGAGAAAGAGTTTTCAAGTTATATCTAAAAACAAGTGTGACTCAAGTGGGCTGTGTTGTTCTCTGGTTGTGGGAGGGGCCGCCTAATCCCAAGCCTGTTGTCAAATTGTGTCTCCATAAAAGTGAAGTCATGTTTTTGTGGAGCAAGAACTCGGCCAGATGTACTCAATTATTGAGAGCGGGAGAAAACAGTGAGAAAGGGAAAGTATTAGCCACCGAAATGAAGTGGAAGCCGACCAACACGCTCAGGCAGTCAGGCACACGAGACAAAAGCCTGGTTCCTAATCCGCCACCGCCGGGAACATCTGCTTCAGACCTAATGGCACAGTCTGTTTTCCCTTGAAAATGTCACACCAAGGCACCGTAAACACAAATACCTCACAACATGCACTATGAGCGCACGAGCAGACACACTAAGTGGGAAATGCAGCTACAAGAACTGAAACAGGCTCCGTTAAGGACCGCTTTGAATACTGTTTACTCAACACTGCGTAACAAATTCTGTGCATTATCCCAACTACCGAGCTCATCAGCCATTCCTTTTGATGTTTTTATGAGCCTACAATGAGCTAAAAAGGCTGAGTCATCCTTAACCCAAGATGGCTGTCTAGTGCAAGAGTCTGTGGCTTTGTCATTAATCCTGCCAGCCGTCAGGGAATGATGAGAGAAATGTGGGCTATCGCACTCATCTTCCTCAATGGCAGCAGATAGGAGTCCGACTACAAAGCGCTCGTTAATGCAGGCCATTGTAGAGCGGGGACCAGAAACAGCAATCAGGGGAGATCTCTGACTCACTGTCTCTCCGACTCCCTCTCTTCTCTGTTTCTCTCTGTCTCTGTGTGGAGTATAAGTGACTGACAGATTGACAGAGGAGGCTCATATTATTAATTCAACCACATGCACACCCAGGCAAAGATAAGCTTGAAATAGAACTATAATTGTTGCTGTGGTGATGAGATCCGCTAGCCTCGTTGTTTTGAGACAGCAGCAGCCTTGCCAGATTTTGCAGAGGAAGAAAGCAAAAGAGAGCAAGAGAGTGTGTGTGTGTGTGTGTGCCAGAGCAAACGAGAGAGAGAGAAAAGAGAGAGAGAGAGAGACAGAGATTTTTTTCCCTAAGCCTCTATTGTGTTGATCATACAGTATGTTATATTAGTAGACACTTCTCAAGGTCCACATTGAAGGACATGCCGGTTTACGCAAGACAATCCGGACATGTTTGTCGTCATATTGGACATATAAAGCCACAGCGGCGAACAAAAGGTGCAGCTCACTGCCTAATTCTTCTCTCCGGGCTAACACTCCTCTTCCTCTTTCTCTTTTATCTTGGCCTCTTGTGGAAGGCGAAGGTCGTCATTTCTGTGTCTCCTGAAATGCCATTTCATCGCCTCCAACGCCACACATTTCATTGTTGAGTGAGCAAAGAGCATCCTGGGGGCAACAGGGCATCTTAGGAAAGTGGATTGTGTTGAAAGCTCACACCACACGCACACACACACACGCACACGCACACACACAACTGTCCCCACTTCCCCTCCTCCTTCCTAGTGACAGTGTCCACAGTTATTCTGTTCAACATTGTGTTGCATGATGGGCAAAGGGCCCACCAAAACGCAACATGGCTTGTGGCCGCATTGCATTATGGTCTACTGAGGATACTGTCGGAGGAGAAATTGGTATCTCATCCTCTTCTATGATGGATTCCTCCCTGGATGATTGTTGAATGTCGGTGCAAAATGGTGAGTCTAGAAAGAAGCCTTTACTCTTGGGGACTGACACAACAACCTGGTGTTTACCGTTGATGCTTTAGATAGTTTTAACATTTTTCTGCTATCAAACTCCATTGTAGCTACACTGGAAATAACTCGCCAAGATGTCACTTTGTCTACGTTTGGACAGTTATCTGGGGGAATAAGAAAAATACACCACCAAGCAAAAAAGGCACAGAAATGTAAGGTACATCACCAATAGCTGCTTTTTAAAAGTGGTTAAGTGCTTTAGGGTGAATTTTTCCTGTAAAGTACACAAGCACCCCTCATACAGTAGAAGGCATGCTATGGACAATAGGCTATAAATATCTTGCTACATAATGGCTGCTAAGTGGTAAGGTATAGTCATCCCCCTCCATGCATTTATCCGACATTTATTGTATTCTGTACTGCTGTACTGCTGTGTTTCTGTACAACAAAACCTGATTAGAATTTTGTAAAAAAAAAAAAAAGATAAAAAAACGTCAGTGCAATCAGCTAGCTACGAGACCATTCCTGTAACTTCCAACAAAAAGAAGGAGAGCAAAACTTGATTTTTCCTAACAATTCCTCTTGGGGATGAAGTGAAAGTGCAGCCACAGTTCAGCAAGCATGCAGTAAAAAGTGGGACTTCTACAGCGGCTGCATCTATGCATTCATTGTTCTACAGCTGTGTGCATTCGACAAGTGTGGCACACAGTACGGTAGGTGGAGCGCTGAGGTGAGAAGTTTATGATGAGATATCCAGAGGATAATGATGGCAATTCCAATAACTGGCCTCCCTCACTGCACCCAGTCTGTGCCGAATCTTAATCCTGGGCTCTAATCCTGCTGACTGAAAGGACCCAGAGAGCAATCTATAACAATGGGAGTAATAAAAAAAAAGACAGGGCAAAATATATCCCCGCAGTGTGTTTGACAGGACACCCAGAGTGCAGCAGGTGCACTAAAGTGCAACACAGCTATGGAATGATAGCCCAGTCAATTGGCTGTATGTGAGATCCTGCTGCTTTGTGTTATAAGCTGTCATTCTGTCTCTGCACCAATGTCACCAAGACTGCTCAGCATACATTTAGTGCACTTAGTGATTAAAGTGTTTTTCAGTCTGTTCCCATTCTAAGCAAAAAATGTTTTATGCAGATTGTGATGATGCATTTGTCTCGACCCTGACCCCCTGCACTGTGCATGGGGGAATGATGTGGAAACATTATGCCAGGATATTACAGAGAGTCGGAAAGTGACAGAGAAATGTTGTCACAGGTGAAAACAGCCTGTGCTGATTAGCCCGGGGAGGTGTGTATTTGTGTATCTGCAGTCGGGGATTAACTGCTCACCCCCATCATGAGGCCTTATTGGCTGTAACTACCGTTTACAGCTGGAGAGTCTGCAGGGAAACAGTTGGAGACGGAGTGTGCTGCGCTCCTAATTGGCGAAAGGCTGAGGGTTAGAGGGATTGCAGGATTTGGGTGCTGAGGGACAGAAGCTCGGCTGGTGGCTCTCTGAAAAATAATTTCTGTGAACCAAAAACCAGCCACACAGCTGGGCCCGCCAGACTACCTACAATCTACCAGTGGAGACATCTTTTTCGTTGTTCATGTCACAAGTAAGCACACAGCTTAAACGTATTCCCTCGTGACAGAGGCTCTATGAGCTAAGCACTGGCTGAGAGGCATCCCAAGCAGAGGAAAGTAAGGGCAAATATCTAGGGCCTTATGTGAAACTCTCTAAGAGAGAACTGCTTTGGTCAACCACCCTTAGCATGGCTAGGAAGAAAAGCACTAGGAGAGAAGAGGAGAGGAAGGGAACAGAAAGGAGAGGAGAGAAGGATGGAGTCCCCAGGCATCCGGTTAACCCGCGGCGTCGTACGACGTAAGGCTGTTATCGTGCCTGCACTCGGTCAGTCTCCGAGGCTCTGAGGCTGACTCTCAGCACATGTGACAGGAGAGAGACTTCATGTTTCCGATGAGGAGCTCAGGGAAATCAATCATGTGCTCCGAGCGGGACAAGAAGGGAGGAGGATAGAGGCGTGGAGCGGGGCAGAGAGTGAGAGAGCCTGCTGCAGAGGCTGAGGGATTTCTGCCAATTGTGCTGACACTTACTAGGCGAGAAGTCAACAGAGAAAAGCATGGCGGGCTCGCCTTGACATGTCTGTGGCTTAGGGGGAAGTTAGCTCTCCGACACACACAGGCTGTCAGTACAGAAGAAAGAATGAGTCAGCACAGCCTGGGGTAGGATGGAGGAAGAGGTAACACGTGAGGACAGAAAGAGAAGAGTAGTTATTATTGGTGACTGGGGATGTTGAATGTCCCCATGACAACCCCATGGCAACCTGGCTCAAACGGAAGCTCAGGTGTGTGCCATGACCTGTTAATAATATCACATAGGTTGGCTCATGTTCACAACAGAGTCGAAAGAGCCAAGAGAGGGAGGCACTCTACATGGCCAGGGAGAGCAAAGATGCAGAGAGCCATGCCATGGGGCTGACCATGTCCCAGCAAGCTTTAAAAATGCAAACAAGCTCACAAGCACGAGCTTTGATATGTATGCACTTGTGTGTCCGCACATACACACACACACACACACAAAACCATGTACACACACCGCAGAGGAGGCAGCCTGCAGCTGCAGTCTGTGAAGTAGAAACAATGTGTTTTCATAACCTCTGTAAACCAGTGGTTGTGCACAAGAAACCGGAATCTCATTTTTCTCCCCCATTTGCACATGGCCCAATTCATAAAGCATGCAAATCCTTTACAGTCTCAATCCCTTCTCCCCAGTCCACAGCAAAATCTGCTACAGATACGTTGATTCTAGAAGACAGACAACCTCAGGTATGTGCACAGAGCCGAAGGGAGGAAGAAAAAAAGCCCCACTTCTTTCCTGCAGACAAATTATGTAACAGACAGACCTATCCAGACCTGAGGAGTCAGACCTGAAAGGCGTTTCAGGAAGGGATGTCTGCTGAGCAAGTGCATCATGATGTAATGTGATGAATCTCCGGAGACGTGAAGGAAGGGGGTTAGGGGCAGCCATTTATCAAACAGCAACCTGCACTGCAGCTCAGCGGCAAGACACACGTGGCTCACGCACCCACATACATACATGCATACACACCCATGCACACATAAACCAAACAAAAGCACATACAAACATGCTTGCACGTGCACACACGCGCCTCCTACTGTAGCTGTGATGCACACAGAGAGTAGGCAGACAATCCTCGCTCCTGATTCACTCCAAACCTCGGACCTTTTCAATAATCACACCCAGACAAGTGTTTGACACCCAGGGTGATCACAGCTCTAATCCCCATACTCATGTGGGGTAAAGCCACCAATTGTTGCTGCAGAGTAATTGCTCAGCATAGTAATTATCCTCCATAAACACTGCTGCTACTTGCCCCCCTGAAGAACCAGCTATAATTATTTCCTTTGAAAGGGAATTTTTCATTGCCTTCTATGAAACTGCTTAGCGGATGGTAACTTTTAAGGTTTCACAGTTGTGTGTAATGAGGGGATATTCTTGTTAAATGGAGCCTCAGCAGACTCTCCTTTGAATGGGTGGTGTTGGTTTGAGAGAGAGAGAGAGAGAGAGAGAGAGAGAGAGAGAGAGAGAGAGAGAGAGAGAGAGAGAGAGAGAGAGAGAGAGAGAGAGAGAGAGAGAGAGAGAGAGAGAGAGAGAGAGAGGATTGGAGGGGGGGAAGGAGGGATGGCGGGAGGCAGGGAAAGCTTATCCTCATCTCAAGGTTATGTTGTATCCTATCCATCTGCAAAGCTTCATTGACCGCACC
This sequence comes from Centroberyx gerrardi, assembly GCF_048128805.1. Taxonomy (NCBI): domain Eukaryota; kingdom Metazoa; phylum Chordata; class Actinopteri; order Beryciformes; family Berycidae; genus Centroberyx; species Centroberyx gerrardi. The sequence continues at coordinate 11,303,404 of NC_136001.1, forward strand.
GCTCTTCATGGGCCATAAACAACAAACTAACAACTGCCCACCACATCTACACACACGTATAAACACACACGCGCAAACACACACACATTACTCCCTAACAGTGGGTACTGTAGCAATAACTACACCTTTACAGTGGCAGCATGAAGCAGCCTGACACCTCCATATAAATAATGAAAGCATAGACCCAATCAGGCATTAGTCTCTGTCTAGCTCTAACAAAAGTACACAGGGGCCACCTTCAAGCAATCCAATGGTGAATTAAAAGAAAGCGAGAATATATCAACCTGCCAAAGAATTTGCAACAACCTGCAAACTGTCAGATTAAAACTAAGTGCGGCAGTCTGTAGACGGCTTTGCCACCCACTCTCTGTGCCCCCCCTCACCCCTTCCGCCCCCACCCCAACCCACGAGCAAAGGGAGGGCACATGACCCTGAAAGCTGGCATCAATTAGAGATGAATTACGCTGTTTGGAGACGGTTATTTATCTCAACCAATATCCACAAGGAAAGACCATAAGGGGTTTTGGAGGACAATGATTAATTTAATCAAGTGTGAGTGAACTTTCTCCAAAAATCATGCAGCTCCGACAGATAATCCGCTTTCCCTGAAACGTTTCCAACAGGATTAGCCCCCGAGGGAAGCCTGGTTGCGTTGTGCCGGGGAGAGGGAGGGAGGGAGGGAGAGAGAGAGAGAGAGAGAGAGAGAGAGAGAGAGAGAGAGAGAGAGAGAGAGAGAGAGAGAGAGAGAGAGAGAGAGGAACAGATAGATGGAGGGGAGAGAGAAAATAAAAAGAGAAAGGAAGAGAAAGAGCGTGAGGGCAAGACAGATGGAGAGGAAAGGAAGGGGAGAGGGACAGACAGAGAGGCAGAATGTGAAGAAACGAGTGATATGGTTGGAGAATGATAAAAAACAGAGTGAAGGCGCAGATTTAGAGAGGCAGGGAAGAAGGAAAGAGGGAGAGAGAGAGATATGGAATGAGACAGATGCACGTTAGGAGAGGAGTGACAGAGACGGATATGGCCGGAAAACGTTAAAATGCAGTTGAAATGCAAAGGACAGACAGTGACAGATAGATAGAAATGACAGATATAAGAGAGGGACAGATAAAGTGAAAGAGATGGAAAAAGAGAGAGGAGAGGGATGGAGATGGACAGAGAAAAGGAAAATCCTTGTATTTATGCACTAAAATTTGTGGTGTGGAAAGACAGCATAAGGTCCCAATGAGCAATACAGCTTCCCTCTTTCAATGTCACTTAACTCCCAGCTGCTCCAGTGGAGCTGCTCACTTGCCCACACTAGAAGACTGTGGTTGCACTGGACAGCTGTGAATGTAAGTAGCTGTATAAATGTGAAGCAGTGTGTTGCTGAAAAAGAGCGTGTGTGCTCAGCAAATCTTCCCTGGATAAATAAAGGTTAAAACCTAACTGCAGAGGCAGTAGAATAACACGAGAGGGAACAAGGAGCACACACGGGCTTATTGCTGCTGTTGTGGAAATACTTCATAAATGCAATTTTGGTGTTTTGTTTTTCTTACAGTATGTTTTTACTTGAACTGAGAGTTTACATTGTCCTTTCTTGGCAGAGCAAGTTTCATGTCCCAGGGGCTTGTGAAACCATTTACAACCCATGATGATTTTTTAAAAAAGGGATGCGCATCAATCTGAAATCAAGGCAGTTTTTCTAAATTCATGAAAAGTTGACATTTTCAACAGACATTACGTTACAGATACAGAAGAGATGAGATGAGATGAAACCAAATTATTATATCCCAAAATCCACAACGCTAGGCAAATATTCCCACTGAGGGCTTATAGCAAAATGATCTCTGAAAAAAAAAAAAAAAGAAGAAAAGTCTATTACAATGCCGGATAAATCAGAACGGTGGATTACAGTTGAAATAGATAGGGGGGTGGAGCTGAGTCGAACTGCCTTTATGGCAGGTGTCAGCGGCACAGGGAGGCGGTAAGAACAGGGTGTCCTAACAGATGACGGTTCACACTGACGGCTGAGGAGGTCTGCCGAATGTAACATTCCTGAATTGCATTACAATCTCAAGAGTCTCTCATAGCTCACACGGCTCTCGAAAGTCCGCCGCCGGCCCGATAATTCAGCTTCCTATTTAAAACCCGTGTTGCGCCAGGCCAGAGGGTACAACTGCCAATGGGGCTGCGCTGAGCCGCACTGAAAGCTGTAGCCTTTGATTAAGCTCCTCTATTCCAATCCTAATGCCCCGGCCTTGAATTATTCACCGAGTTGGTGGAGTGGGGTTGTGCATGCTACAAGCTTGCTAAGTGTGTTAGCCTAAAAAAACATAATGCAATAAAGCTCATCCATGCATAATGGATGGGAGACTGGGACCGGGCGCTCCATGTCGTGGGAAGACAGAATTAGAGAGCGGGGATCAGAGGGAGGGAGCTCAATGCCAATATTGCCAAATCGCCATCCTCCGATGCCAGGGTGCTCTCCGGCCACAAATCCCTCCCCTTTCTATCTCCCGCTCTCTCATTCGGCCCATCCAGCACAGCTTTAGCACAGCTTCTTTCAATTTGAAGAGCAATGACAAGTGGAGGGCATCATTACTCAAAGCGTGCATTAGAAAGTCGTAAACGGTCACAGAGGAGTGAGCGCGGCACACTGGCTGCTGCACTTAGTTGTAAAACATAGCAAGGGATTATGTTCAAGGACAAGCTAAGAGTTATTTAGGAATATATAGAAGGATTATAATAATTTTTGCTAGTTATTAATTAAGCTAGTAATTCTAATACACCAAGTTAATAATCTCTGTGTCACCTGATTGCATGCGGCACATTCTGTAATCAGCACCACTCTGGTCTTGGCATGTCAGCACAGCTCTCCCTTCCCACAATTAAGGAATTGATCGTCCCTGGGGGTGTCGCATGTCATACAGACTCATTTGTCACTTCCCGGTGCAGCATCGCTTCCAAAGTCCAATTCACACCTTCAGAATCCATCATACTCACTGTGAAGGCTTTTCAGGCCTATAATATTCAAGGTTACACATTGTGAAGTAGAGATGAAAACAATGTGCTTCCAATTCAGTCTTGCTGCTATTGTTGGCGTCAGGTGCCAATACTGCATTTTCACGGCTGATACCAACAGCACATAACTTTAAGACGCCAGGTGGCAAACTGTTTTACTACTTTTACTGAACAGAACATTTGTTTGGGAGCAGGGGAAAACAAGGAAAAAAGGACTGAGATATAATCCATTTTCTCTCCATTAAACAGCTTTCTCCCACTTGTGACTTGTGACTGAAAGTCAAGTCACATTGATTAATTCCTGACATGTTGCATGTGGTTCCCAGGATCAAATTTTAGCATTTGGGTAACATACTTTAATTTTGCCTATCATCAAACAAATGTGTGATAATACTGCTATCAGTTTTGGTGCAGTCCTAGTTGCGGTCATGCTCAACATGGTACGGCAGAAACGCCTGGTGGTTCGAGAGACCGTCCCATAAGCAGAGGGGCGCAGCTCTGATTCCAGCAATGGACACTGTGTTTGGTAGAGGCGTCCTTGAGCAGGACACTGAACCCTACCGGCTCACTCATCACTCTGGATAAAGGCCCAAAAATGTAAATGCAAATGTCCCATCTGGATCTATTGCCTAAAAAAGTAAATGGCCTGAAAGCCATTCACTCTAAAAAGGAAGCGCCAGCTGTCTGTCTGTGCCCTCGCTTTTCCTTATGTGGCCCTTGTCCTCTCTGACGTTCACTCTGCCTGCCTCTCAAAACTATGGGAAACAGTTCAGAAATCAAAAAGAATCACCACTTATAGCCAAAAGGTCGAAAGGGAGTTTTATGCACACAGATACAGTGTGTAAATAAACTACTAAAACCAAGCAGAGTGCTGTTAAGCATGCATAAGCCCTCTGAATTAGTCTTCCAGATCTGCCTCGGATGACAGCCGTTTGCGCAGGCACAATACGATATGAGAGCATATCATCACAACACAGACTGTTCCCTTATGTCAGCTCTTCCTCTACGCCTAAAAACCCAACACTGGCATTATTCGCTCATTATTCCACGCCGCCGCTGCCACGCAAGACTCGACCGACATGGAAATAATATGGTCGGTGGGCAATGGATGAACAATTTTCAAGCATTTACAATTTCACAGGGCGGAATGTTGATCGGCTGTTATCAAGACATCCTGCTGCTGCATTGTTCATCTTCGGCGGCCTGACAGTACATTTCCTCCAAGACTCTACATGGCTCCCTCACTGTGCCCAGTAGTCTGCCCCCCCCCTCACCCCCCCTCTCTCACCCAACGGCATATAAATGGCTCCAGGATTCATTAGACACCGCGTCTCATAAAGCAGACCTCCGTCTTTTTACAACTGACTTACCATTGATGGCACGGCAGTAAAACATCCGCCGAGCCCCCATATAAATATAAAAAGGAAAGTGGCGGCAATTATTCAACACAAAGGAACTAGAGCTTAAAACAAATATCCAGACCTCCTTCCCGCGGATTTGTCAGGGTTATAAATAAAAGAGATTATTGGCACTTGAACTCCTGTTACCCGGCAGTGGTTCCGACAGAACAGGCCGGCTTGACAATAAAAAGCAAATGAGTCGGTGTTCCCAAGTCGAAAGCGGTGTATTTTGTCAGGGTGAAGCGGCATGGAAGTGACTCCCAGCATGCTTGCAGGGAGAAGAGGGGGGGAGGAGGAGGAGGAGGAGGGGGAGGAGGAGGAGGAATGTAGGATCAGTGGTGGATGACTATGGAGCAAAGACCACCCATGTTTGGCCCACTGTGGTGCTGATGCTGGCAGACAGATGGGGTGCCACTGTGCTGATGTGTGTCACCAACACTTGTGGTTGTGTGGTATTGGACACTGGTATGCGATGCTGGTCTGGAGCCTGGAGGCTAAAGAGTCACACACACACAGATTTGGGTCAGTCTTTGTGTGTGTGTGTGTGTGTGTGTGTGTGTTTGGGTGTAAGTGGGTGCATTTTACATGTATGCATTTCCCATGTCCCTGTGAGTTAGTGTATGCATGTGAGCATGTGTGTAAATCCTGGCCTTTGCATGTTAGTGTCAGTGTGCTCGTGAGTATGCGTGCGTGTGTGTGTGTGTGTGTAAGCAAATCATGGCCTGCTACAGGGCCATGACACAGCTTGTCATGTTGTCAGATCAAGAACCCAACCGCCCTAAGAAAATAGCTGTGGGAGAAGAAACAAGCATCTCTGTTAGATGCGGATTTAAATGGGAATGTGAAGAAAGAGCGTTCCTTTTGAACTTATCTTTCCCTTCAACATTTTAAAAAGATTGACATTCCGGGCTGCATGTCAGGAGTGAAGTATAATTAAAGTGTATCTGGAGTGGCGATCCATTAAAATGATAGCAGGCAATCTTGCAGCCAGCAGGTGCCGTGGTCAAAGCAATTGACCTGAGATTATTGAGGTGTGATACACCCTGGGTCTGACAGCCTGCTGGAGAAGGAAAAGGTCCCAAGCAGAGACAGATTGTCATCCTGTTACTGTTTACTGTGTTCATTAAAAAAAAGGTCTGTCTTCACGGTCTATTGGTGATAAAGCAACAAGGGTGACATGAAGAGGGAGGGAGGGAGGGAGGGAAGGGTGGCGGCTATGACTGGGGAGAGAGAGAGAGATACGAAAGCAACCGAGAGAGAGGAAGACTCATAGAGAGAGTCATAGTCTCAGACAGGAGAACCACTGACAATGTCAAAAAGGAAAAAATATGTGACCAACAGTTTGAGAGTGTAAAACGTCTGTATTCAGATAAATTGGTTGAATGTTAAATAATTGTTGTATATTTGATGACATATCAATTGTATATTTATTGATTTTGAGAGAAAGACAGAGAGAGAGAGAGAGAGAGAGAGAGAGAGAGAGAGAGAGAGAGAGAGAGAGAGAGAGGTTGTGAACACGTGCACATAGGCAGTAGGGGTTGAAAGTGAGGGAGGTTGGTCATTACTTTGTTTTTTATAGCCCATGAAGAGCAGGTGTGGTCAATGATGTATCTGTGTGTGTGTGTGTGTGTGTGTGTGTGTGTGTGTGTGTGTGTGTGTGTTTGTATCTGTGTGTGTGGGTGTGTGTGTGTGTGTGTGTGTGTTTGTGTGTGTGCGCGCCCGCCTCCATGCTCCTTTATGTCTACATCTGAAGGGGGTGTTTGGCAGATATCTGCAGTCAGGGACTCCCCTCGCACCTGAGCCGCTGGCAGCATCGGAAAAACCTGAGCTATTTCTAGTCATTTTCCACGGCTGAATCAATCTCATTTCTGAGGAGCGGCATTAGTATAATTCGCTAAAATACTCCCATACAAAAACACTCTAACACTAATCACAGGTTTTAATGTCACAAGTAGTATTTTTTTTAAATTTAGTTTATGCAAAATTCCATCTGTTTTTAGCTGTATCTCTGTTTGTTCTCTAGTTGTATCTGTTTATCTCTTGTATTACCTTTTATTCCTGTTTTTTATTTATTTATTCTTTGTTTTGCAATTTTATTAAATGAAATTGTGGTACTTTTACATCACTGTCTCTTTGCATTTTATTGTATGTAAAGCACTTTGTAAACATTGTTTTTAGAAAAATGCTATACAAATAAAGTTATTATTATCATGTTTTTTGTTGTTGTTTTTTCACGCACTGGCCCAGCGGTTCAAATGTTTGGACAGAGGTGCCAGGTTGGTGCTGAGCTCGGCTGTGAGGTTGATCCAGCTTGAGGCTGACTGGGGTGTGAAGCTGAAGCTGTGAGAGACAGACTGCTTTACCCTCACAGACACCCGGCTGGGTCGCTCCACCGCCCGTCGCATCCCCTCCCTCCCCTCCGCAGTGGCACGGCCCTGTCCACTCACAGGACACGGTGCTGAGAGGCAGGGGAGCATCCCACACACTCCCATGCACACACACACACACACACGCATGCAAATCTTCAAGTCCCCAGCAGCTGCCAAAAAAACGTGGTGGCAGAGGGTAGGGCTGAATGATATTGATGAAAAATCTAATTGTGATTATTTGACAGAATATTGCAATTACGATTTGAACTGCGATTCACATCAAGTTTTTCTTGTCATCATTTTTTAGAACTTAAATTGTTTAAAGAAAAGTGATTTTGTTAAAAAAGAATAGATATCAGTGTGTAGGATTTATTGAGTTTGAGTATGATGAAATGTTTTCACCAATATTATACTTGATTCATGGACCAAAGATTACCTGGAGCTCTAAAACACCTTGTTCAGAAATCCATTTTGGACACCGCTCTCTCTCTCTTAAGCAAGTAATTGCAGCCTCTGTGATTTGGAAATTGCAGGAGTTTATATTTCATGTTTGATACTTTATCGATTAATTGTTCAGCTCTGGTAGAGGGGAGATGGTGGGAGAAAAGAGGAGAGAAGACAGCGTAGGAAAGGAGTAAAGGAAGCCAGGACTCATCGTCGGTCGTCTGACAAACCTCGAGGCTCCAGGATGCCCCCATCCCCCCCACCCCCACCCCCACCCCCACCCCCACCCCAAAGATTTTACCCCAATCGTCACCACGACCACGCACACCCACCCACCATAACACCCTGCTCCCTCCCTGCCTCTGCTTCCTCCCTCCGGTGTGACCTTCTGTCTTTCGCCATCCTCCACAGAGCGAGGCAGATGTGTTGCTTCACAGCGGCTGGTGGAGCTTCTCTGTGTGATACTGCGGCGCCTGGAAAGCGGATATCGAACCCCTCGGCTTCCTCGCTGTAACCAAAGAGCCTTAATGGAAATCACTAAGGCCAGCTACTGTAACGCCGGCTGTATCGCCAGCGGAATGCATTGCAGTAAACCGCATTCATTGTCTACGTACTGGTGCGATGAATCATGGGAAAGTCACAAGGAAGAGGTATCCAGCCTGGTTATGACTGAGATGAAATGAATTGGTTCCAACTGGGCACTTGCTGGAGAATGATATTTAAAGCTTGAAAACATCCAATTCAGAATCCATATAAGTTGTTTTTCTTCATCTTTCTAAATTGCCGGCTAACAGCTGCTCTCTGCAATATGTGATAGTTTCAGCAGCAATTTTAGAGGAAAATCATCATTTTTCTGACTATATCCTGATGTTCGTTTGTGTCCAAATGCCTTCACAGAACTCAAATGCTGTCATGCAAATAATGCTGATGTCATCTTTGGTCCACTAGTGTAGCTCTTTGGCATTATGCTGTCATTCATTTGTCATTTCATTTCCCGCTGGTGACCTATCTCCTCATATTGAATAATGTCTGCTGTAACGCGCTGCTCTCAAAACCACCAGCCGGCAGCTAAGCCAAAACCCAAAGTGCACCAGTGTTTATCACAGTTTTCAGCGCAGATGTGACCAAATCCCCTCGACCCCTCTGATTCTCACAGACCCGAAAGTCAAAACTGATTCTACATTCTACTGTAGCACTCATCCTCCGAGACAGACCATAAATCACGGCAGTGAAGCATACAGTACACAAAGGACCGCAGTGCTGCACTTTAACCCAACCCAGTCACAAAGCTGCTCACGCTGCTGCAGCCAGCCTCCTCCCTTCCTCCCTCGCTCCCTCTCTTGCCCTCGCGTTGATCAGAGCCAGGAAAACCTATAGGCCGGGGCTTGATCATCATCATCTGCACCGGCCAAACATCCCTCCTCTCGTCTCCTCCTCCTCCCCTCTATCCTCCATCCTCTCCACCTCTAAAGCCCTTTACTCCCCTCCATTACACTAATAAGGCTAATCACCCCTCCGGCTGGTGCAGCCATGGGCCTGGGAGAACATGTCAGCAAGGGGAGATCAATGGACCACATCAAAGGGCTGGAGCAGCACACAAACCACCCCAGCACAGGGCCCGCGAGATAAGGCTGCTGCTCCTCTACATTTTTCATGAGATTATCCACTACTGTTCTGTTCTTGCCTGTGGATGGAGTGCAGGGTGCTTTTAATGAGCTGGGCAGCACTAGATACTAATGCTGGGGGCGATATCCAACAGCTTGGAAACACATGCGGCCAGACATGAAAATGCACACGTGCGCGGATGCGGGCGCGCGCACGTCGCCGCGCGTGCACACAGACACCGGTACATGCATAGTTGAAGCAGAGCGATTGAGTACCTGCACACAAACCCACAAACACCCACACAGGCCCATGTAGTTATTTCTACAGATCCATTAGAAGTTCATCCATAATTGATTAGCTGCTAATTAGTGGATAGTTTGCTGGTGCTAAAGTAATGGTTGGGGCAGAGAGAGGAGTTGGATCACTTTGCCAGCCAGCTCAGCAGTCCACTTTCAGCCCCGTCTCCTCCCGCTGCTCCTCCTGAAGGCCAAACAGACATTTCATGACTCGAGTGTGCTAAGTCAGCCTCCTTGGAGCAGCTAGCTACCTGAGGAGCAAAGATGAGAGCAGTGGGCCCCGAAGAAGGAGGATGTGAACCAGAGCCTGGTTTCCTCTTCCAGTTAAGGGGGAGGAGTGAGAGGATAAAAGAAGCGCTTAAGCTCTCGCTCAGCAAAAAAAGACTTGAGCAGGAACAGAGATGAATATGTATGAGGAGATTTGTAACGGAGGTGACCTTTAAGACGGGCTAAGGTGTTAACTGGATGATACTGGCTGAAGTGGGCCGGGACTAGGACCCACAGCCCGCACCTTCCGTATGACATTTCCTTCGACGGTCTCCGCAAAAAATGTTTTATCTGTGGCTTATGGAAAGTCACAAAACCAACAAGCATTTTACACACTTACATAGCAGATATAGGGCACAGGATAAAACTGAATGATGCTACGTTGCTCTGTCTAGACAGCATATCACTGAAGCAGCTAAAATTCTTAGAGTAGCCTATGCAATTTCTGCCCAGCACACTGAGCTCTCACTCAATTACACTTGTCTGCTTGGGAACATAGAGGACAGGATGATAAAAGCAGAGAGAAAATCTCTGTTCCTTAACAACATTATCAGAATGTTCCGATCTGGCTCACAGTATGGGTATTGACTTTGGAGAGCAGCATAATTCATCATAATTGAGCTAGAGTAAAAGAAAAGGAGGCAATAAGAATATTTGTTTTGTTCTTATTAAATGGACTTAAGGAAACATAAAGGGCTGCACATAATGCGTTCTCAACAACGCTCCATAACTGCCTTAAGTCTCATTCTGTTTATTATTCTAAACATATCTCTTTCCTGTGAATGGAGCAAACCTCAACAGAATAATTAATGCAAACAATAGTTCATTCTGAAAAACAAATGTCATTTGAATCTCATCTATGTCAAACCTTTGTTTTTTTATTTCTTTGTTTCTAAAAACAGAAAAAAAGTGAACAGCATTACATTTACCAGCAAATAACACTTTCCATTCTTAAATATGTCAAGGAGAAAGTGCCAGTAAATGCAGCAAACACTTCTGTCTGTGGATTGGATGAACAGATGCTGACAGCTTAAAAGTTCAAAAAGCAGCTGAAAGAATATTTTTTCTAATAACCCTTTGCCAGTAAAAAAAAAAAAAAGAGACTTAGCATTTACAAAATACACAAACCAGCAGTTACAGTAGCAGTGGGAGAATGAAGGCTATTGTTCATCTTCCTGGTCTTTTTTTTTTTTTTTGCCGAGGTAGAAGCATCGCTAGGGGGCCAAGCTTTTGGGAATGTTAATAAAACACTATTGCTTGGCAGGAAATCTCTTAACTGTCTCCCACTCCTTTTCTTTTTCACTCATTTAGTTTCCTGCTACTGCTACGCACAAGCAATTAATAGATACATTTTAATTGAAATCCTCGCCTACATTGTAAAACGCAGCATGAATAGTTGTTTGTCAAATCCTTGTGAATTTCTAACGTAAGCTGAGCTTGAGTACACACCGCTAACACAATCGGTGTCAGCACACACTGATTCTTGTTGAGGTGGAATAGCTGCTGGGGAACTTCACAAAAGAATTGGATAGAATCAGACAAAATATATTCAGCAGTGCCCAAAGGCATTTTTCCAACATTATCACAAACTGTTTTTACTAGTAGAACAAGTTTACAGTATTTTGTCACTATGTGAGCAATGACATTTTTCCAGCCGTCTTTCGCTCTCTTCACCAACCACTCCTCATAATGAGGAACACTTCTTAACTTAAGAATTTATAGATACAGTATATGTACACACACAGTATATATATATATATATATATATATATACATATTATTCCTATGGTCTAAGACAGGCCAGTCAACATTTGTGAACATGAACGACTTGTTCCTAAAGCCAGAAAACAGAGATAAGGACTTGAGATGTGTAACATATTGTATGGGAATCCTTAAGCCGAGCGGCGTTCCCCATTAACTCTGGCTTCTCAGTCACTTATGGAATGTTCCAGGCTTTATACGCAGCCTGATGGCTTGCCTCCTCCCTCTGCCTATCATAGAAAATCAGGTCTGTCAGGCTCCTGTGCAGCTTGAATCAGTGACAGGTACTTAACAGCTGTCTGTCTCAGTTAGACTCAAAGCTAGACGTGTCTGTGACGATCAGCTGGAGGATCAGTGCGGGCCGTCCATACGAACTGTTCTTATGTAATTCATCTATCTCCAGTGGACTGGAGTGGAATGGGTTATGCACACACACACACACACACACACACACACACACACACACACACACACACACACACACACACACACACACACACACACACACACACATACACTTACACCAGACTGAATTAGCATCTGCAAATTATTCTTAGCATTTGTTTTGACCTGGTTGGAGCACCAGATGGGCGGAGGGTTACGTTAATAAAGGATGATTCAAAGTTTAGAAAAACAAAGGAAAGAGAAACAATTTAGTACACTGTATCAGATGTAATGGTTTTCACAGCAGTGGAGATTGAAATTAATATTTGTTTTGGCTCCATGTCCATCCCTGTTTTCTAGTGCAAGTGCAGCAGTGGAACTATAATAGTAAAATGTTATTTTTCTTCCAAGCAACACAGTTCTCAATCTCGGAACCCATCGTCTATCGGTCTGACGACGATTAGACTCTGGGGGCGATGGCCAATATTTCGGGGTTTCCGGTGTAGCCAGCGGACATCCGGGCCAAGACTTCCTCTTCCGTGCGCCGGTCATTGTTTACAGTCCGATTAGCAACTTGAGACGCGAGAATGGAGTTGGAGTTGAGAGACGACGTCTCATATGCAGATATCTGTTTATAGAGATTAGCCGAAATGTCGTCTGGACCTAAAACACCTACAAAAACTATCGATGTTTGTGTATTGTGTGGAGAAACGTTCGACTCCAACTCCATTCTCGCGTCTCAAGTTGCTAATCGGACTGTAAACAATGACCGGCGCACGGAAGAGGAAGTCTTGGCCCAGATGTCCGCTGGCTACACCGGAAACCCCGAAATATTGGCCGTCGCCCCCAGACTCTAATCGTCGTCAGACCGATAGACGATGGGTTCCGAGATTGCACAGTTCTTGACCAGCAGCTAAACAAAGTGGTTGCTAAGCGACACATAAGTACCGGTATGAGTGCCGATTTTTGGTTAGCTTATTATCATTTAAATTAACTCTTGTGCGGTGACAGCTATGCGCTTATCGGATATTTTTTCAGCTTCAAACAAGACTCAGCCAATAAGAGCTGAGGACTGAAGTGATCCATCTCATAATGTGCTTTTAGAGTGAGATTGATACAGATTATAATACGTTTTAGTGCCACATTTTCTCTCACCATGGCGGTAGGTTTCTTTTTACGCTGATCCACCACAGCTGAATGAATATAGAGGAAACACTGCATACCTGATACTCTGTGAATTATTATCCTGATGCGGTAAACCCCACCCATCTGCTAGTAGAGGCAGACTACAACAAACACAAATAATAATTTATAAATACTATTTGACCCTGGTCTGCTCATAAACCCACACCCTTTCACGCATGCACACACACAGAGAGACGCTGCAATATGCTGCGTTCCTCATTACAGGCCCAGTGCCTTAAATGGTAATGCTGTGTCTCTCCCTCTGATGCCTCCTCTACTCAACCCTGCATCTCTCTGATCTCCAGCAACTCGTTTTATGTGAAAATGGAGCCTGTCAAATCAGAGCTTCATAACCCCCTCCCCGGAGGATCTGAAACCGTGCCTGGAAATCAAAACAAGCCCGGACCATCAGTCAGGACAGCAGACTGATTTACTGAACATGCAAGACAACAACAGCAGCGCACACACAAACACACACGCACAGACACACACGCACACAATCAAATGCATGCTCCCGCACATACACACGCACACACAAACAAACACACACACACACACACACACGCACACACTCAAAGCTGTCTCATTGAGTCAGCCATGCAGCTCATCCTTTGTGGTAATTGAAAAACATTTCTCGTTGTGGGGATAGAATCCCAACTCATTTTCTGTGATTTAAGTTGAATGTGAATCCATTATTTTCTCACTCTGGATGCATGACCTACTTTAACCATACTTACACATACACACACACACACACACACACACACCCTACACAATGCTTCTAACTGGCACTACAGTTAGGCACGGTATTGCTGTGCATGTGTCACCTGTAGAGTGATGTTTTTCCATCTGAGGAAGGAGAGAATAAGTACATGCATGCCGCCCCCGTTTCTCTGTGCTCCCTGGGAGGTAGCTGCTGCAAGGCCTCTCCTGGGACTAATATATGAGCACACATACATACCCACACACACACACACACACACACACACACACACACGTGAGGCTGCCGAAGGAGCACCGAATACTGGCATCAAAGCTTCCTTGCCTGCCTGCCACCCACACTTCTCATCACTCACTAACAATTGTTTCAGTAAACTCAGTACTTCCTGATATCTGACAGAACAGAACAGAACAGAACAGAAAAGAATAGAATAGAATAGAATAGAAAAGAATAGAGCAGAGCAGAGCAGAACAGAAAATAGAATAGAATAGAGCAGAATAGAACAGAAAAAAAGAGTAGAATAGAATAGAATAGAAAAGAACAGAGCAGAGCAGAAAAGAACAGAAAAGAAAAGAGTAGAATACAATAGAATAGAATAGAGCTTTATTGTCCACATGCATTGGAAAATTGTTTTTGGCCTGGATCCAAGAAAAATAGCAGCGCACCACACGTAATACACAACAGGATGTCAATATCAAGCATGATAAGGTTTTCTGATCGGGGGCAGATGTTCTACTGAAATAATACATCCGTCTGCAGGTACAACTTACTTGTCACTGATTGGTCGGAGAATGTCACCTCCGAGGGATGACTGGTGCACAATAAGGTTAATAAGCACATTCTGTGCCTCTGATGACACGGGACACTGACAGCTCTGCTTAGTTTAATACTCTACACTTGAGCTCTGCGGGGCATTTGACAAGCAAAAGAGAGAAAGTGTGTGTGTGTGTGTGTGTATGTGTGCAGCACTGATGCTCCACACTCTTCTTTTTATGATTGCTACCTGCACAGTCTCTCGCTCCTCCACCCTCTCATTTCCTCCTATCTTTCTCCTTTTCACTGCACCCCCACTCTCTCCAAGCAGTGGTCCGTGACATTATCCATCCAGTGGAAGTCTCCCCCCCACAGGAGCGCCATATCGTCTGTCTGTCTCCACTTTGTCATTTATAACACCGGGACTCCATTACTTTCTTTTTTTTTTTTTTTTTTTTTTGCTGAACGTCTCCTACAAATGGAGAAATGACAAGAACAAAATGTGTGGTGTCTATTTGAACTGAGTGAAAACAAAAGGAGGAGAAAAAAGTCAAATACGGTCACGGTTGAGTAAATTAAAACAGAAACTGCACCTCATGCACTCACCTCATAACCAATATGCACTGAACCTTGCAAATTCACAAATTCGCGGGCCACGCACTTTGAGGGTGTCTATGCACATTTATTACTTTGGCTCCATCACCGGAGGGAACGACGGCGGCTGCGTGCGAGGTGAAGGTCAACCGACTTCTGCTCAGAGGCCGCTCCCGACGCCGAGCCCCGGAACAACTTCCCGACTCAAAACCTTGACAGTAGTGAAATAATGTTATCTCCTGGCTGTGGGCTGACAGAAATAGATGTGAAGTGGGCTGGGTTTGGAGAGGAGCGGACCAGAACGGAGCGATGGTCAGCGAGCGGCGCCGGGGGGAGACGGCGGCGTGTGTGCGGATGATGTCAGCGCAGACGGATGGCTCAGTGTCCCTGCGGTGGTTGTGATGTGGCGGAGGGTTAAAGCCCATTGTCTCTGGGTTTGACCGCCGCATTCTTCACCGTCTGATTCATCGCAGCCGGAGGATGTGTTGGATTTCACACGCTGCAAAGTCTTTCTTCCCCACGGCAGATGTCTATGCAGATAGTGAGAATCACTCCATCTGCCATAATAAATGGGACACGCTGATGAATGTCTGTTTATTGTGTGTGTGTGTGAGCCCGTGTGAACATTCATGCATGTGTGGACAAGATCTATTCTGTTCTATTTTGTTCTATTCTACTGTATGCAATGCTTTGTCAGGTGGATTTAAGTTGTGTACTTCTGCATGAGTGTCTTTTCAACCTTACATTTTCATCCTTACCCTTCAAAGGCGGAGCATTCATCATCATCACCATGATGGACCATGTTTCAACCCCGTCTCTAATGGCTGTATGTCAGACTGCATGATGGCTCCAATATGCTGACGTGATCCTGCTTCCTGATGACAGTGCTGTCCCTCATACCATGCTGTGCCTCCTCATAAAGGTTTGAGGGGGTTTCGAGCCAAATGGGTGCTGCTGTCACCTGCCTGCCTCTGTCTCCACTCTGTGTTTGCCTAGCAGGACTAAATCCTGCCCATCTGGAGAATATGATGAAACAGTGACGGCATAGATCAAATTCAGCGGGCTCCAGGCAACCACACACAAAAAAAAAAATTGTATCCGCTATTATCTATTTTTTTTTAAATGAACATCATGTGAAATAAACAAGGCATTTTCTTTTTCTAAAAGCAAGCAGGTAGAGTTGGAAGCTGTTTTATAATGGTTCATTTCAGTTGGAGACATGCGTACATCGCAGGGCATGCGCAAAAAAAACCGGAACAAGTTGTGCCAGTTACAAGTTTGTGATTGCATATGAAACTCAAATGAATGGAAGATGAGCTCTGCAGTTGCCCACCCCCAGATTCCCCTTCTTTCTCACAGAAAGAGGGAGAGAATACAGAGTGCTTCAACTTTAAGTAGGTCAGTTTTTTTTCAGGAGAGTTTGAAGTGATGAACTTATGAGCACCATGTTGTGAGATAGTTGGGAGGAGGACAGTGGAGGCATATTGATCATCTCTCTGTGTCACTTTGAATCAAATCCTCTGTGGTTTGCGTCGAAAGCCAGGCTTACGTGTTTTCAAGTGACTCAACAGACTCCAGAGGCAGAAGAAAGATGAGAGTGTTTTCAATAACACAGGATACGGAGTCCTCGACACAGAAAGGCCCTGCGGCTCAGATGGAGCATTCCAAGAAGCACCCGGGGGACTGAGCCCTTATTGGCTGGCGTACGAGAGAAGCCCAGAATCAGCTTTATGACTGTTCCCTTTAACCAGGTTAATACCGTCTTGATTGATGCCGGCAATTAAAACCATATCTAACATTTATTATTGCACACTGGCGACCTCTCCGCGGCCCCCTCCACTTTCTATCTGTGATTCAATATAGCTGCGACAGATGTAGCTGATGTAGAATGACTGTTATTTGTCTGGACAACTAACACATTAAGGGCAGAAAGATCACTGGCATCTGCAGAGGCATCATCTGCACGCCGTAGCCTCAGGCTGGCTGCAGCGGAGCTTGGTGAGGTACCTGATGGCGCGTCTTCCTCTCTTACTAAGGCTCCGTTCCATCCATTTGATCTATCTAAGGTTAAATTGTACATAATGAAATGCGTTCTATTATGCAATATGCAGTGGGAGAAAGCAAGGGGGAAAATGGTTAAAGGAAGGAAGGGAGGGAGCAAAAATGATGAGTAGGTTCCTGAAGAGGAGAACACCCGCAACGCTCGGTGCTTATCCTTCAAGGCCAGGTTTCCATACAATTCTCGTGCACAGTAGAGCAGCTAAACACTGACATTCACGCTCTTGTAATACCAATGAATACTTCACTACTGATAGACAGGGGATGCCGTTGGTGAGTGAGTGAGAGTGTGAGCGAGTGAATGAATGAGCAAGTGCATGATTCAGCATTAGATCAAGAGAAAGAGCGAGAAACGCAGGCAGAAAGGGAAGGAGAGAAGCGAGAGAGACAGCAAATCGGCAGGGGCACCGCACATATCCCCGCTGCTCTGGGCTCAGTTCATTGAAAAAGATATATCTGTCTTTCAGAGGGAAGCTGCAGGATGCCTGCCTTGTTAGCTAGACAGGCAGCAGGCTGCATCCCAGCAGCCCCTGTTGCATATTCATTCAGTCTGATTAATGGATCCCAATTCTGTGGGTGTAGTGTCTCTTGATATGTTCGCCGACTGTCTTACCGCTCCGCCGAGATGCGAGGATGTGCATCTGGTTTATTCAACGAGCCAGGGGAGAGAAGCTAAATCCACATTCTCAGTTAATCATGAAATCAATGTGGTTTTCCTGTGCACACAAGCTCGAAGACCTTTCTGCAATTCCAATTGAGATTATTTCTAATTCCATTATTATTACAGCCTGCAGTATTTCCACCTCAAAGAATAATTTCCCAGGCTCATTACATTGTATTTCAAAAAGCTTCCAGCGATTCCACACAACGCACAGCTCCTTTTTTCAGTTTTAGGCCTCATACGCGGTAATTGTTTCATGTTTTGAAGTACTGCTTATCATTTGTTGCCAAAACATATTGATATTTTAACTAGGCGGTGGTTTTGGAGATGGTTTGAGCTGCGAGTTTGAACACAGTGAACTGATGTTGAACAACCTCCCTATCACATCATGCAGGCTTGTACATGAAAATATCCCAAACTTATCTCTGAGAAAATAGATTCGTCTGATGTGTTCAATTTATTTAATTACACCATCAAATCACTCTGCTTGTGATTTGTTGCTGTTGTGTGTGAAGTTTTCAACATGTTAAGCAGTGAGGCTAGATTCATCTCGATAGCAGTTATCGATAACGTTGCTATGGTAGCATTGTCATTGGCAACACTGAAAATTCCAGTGAAAAGCTTTCTATGCTTTTCCCACTTGGTGAGTGTGAACAGTCACTAAAAGATGTGTGAATCACAAACCTACAACACTGGCAAAACAAAAGTGTGTGCAAGGTCTTCGTATTCTCGCCAGCCTCAGCAATCAGTTCAAGTTCAGTCCGAACACCAGCACTTAAAACCAAATTTAACTCCAGCTCTTACGCCATGCCCTAGCTTCAATACCAGTTTATAAATTAATTCTCTGCTGGGGGAGCATATGAGCCAGCCAGACCCCTGGAGATATATTTAGGGTGTGTTAGCCACTGTGAGGCAAGACAAACCATCCTTTACTCAATTCTCCTCTCTGCTGTACCAACAGCAGCTAGTTTGCTTGTGCTCTGCTCTGCTCCTTCTAGTCTTGGCCCAGCTGCGTTATCAGCAGCACATCTAATTAGTGTCAAAATGTAGTTAAATCACAGATGAGCTCAAATTATGCACACCATCACTGATAACCTGCCAAACTATACCCTCTCCCTCTGTGTCCCTTTTTATGTGTGCAAGAACAGGTTGAGCAAGTGACCCTATACTGACATGTACAAAGAATCTTCCGGGCAAGGGTCCAAGACTCTCCTTAGTGCTGTGTTTTCCCCCGCTGCATCGACATGTTTGCTCCTGCCTCTTGAAGCTGTGCCAAGGTTGTCTTTGAGCGTAGTGCGAGCATGTCGGGGTTGAAACGGATGCAGTTACACATTTAGAGCCAGCAGCCATCTTTTGTACCCGTGCCCAGTGTCACGTGGCACTTTAACAACCTGCTAGGAACTCGCAGCCTGCCAGCCGTCAGAAGAGGAACCTGGGCACGGCAGACATGTCAGCCGGGGGAGGAAGGCAGCTGACGGATGTGCTGTTGTTTCAGGCATGTGGTCTCTGGCAGGCCTCATCCTGCTGCTCTGTCACTCTGCTGGGCTCCACACAACATAAGCATCGCCCCCTCCAAAAGAGACACTGTAAAAATGCTAAGCAGTCGGGCTATCTATAAGACTCCCCGAGGTGGCAAAGTGGCGGAGTGGTAGATTTGTTTATTAAACCGAACGCCGGTTTTCTTTCTGAAAAGGTAAACAATTGCTACGCTTCGCTAGGGAGTGGCAAAGACGGAGAAAAAGAGGCAGCGAAAGAGAGACAGGGAACAAGGGAGAGGATGAGAGGGAGCGAGAGAGTAACAGAGAGAGAGCATGAGAAACAGGGAGGAGAGGATGTCAGTGAAGGACACAGAGTGAGTGACAAAACCTTATTGGATTTATTTGTCTTGCTCGGCTTCTCAGATGAATCTCATTTATTGTGGCTGACAGCAAGGGAAGTGCACATCAAAGAGGAGCCCAGCACAGACAAATGTCTTTTTCTTTATAATGAACGAGAAGCAGGTCCTCCTGAGGAAACGCTGAAAGCAAATAGTGACAAAGGTGGACAGGGCAAAGACAGTATATATTCACAAAAACACACATACCAGTCCTTATCATGTGAGGAGTCAATTCGCAGGCCACAGGTAGACAAAGCTAGTTTTATAAGGGCAGGAGAGATATGCAAGAGAAAAAAACAGAGTGTGTGGATTGAAAGACAATGAGCTGCAACACAGAAACTGAGCCTGAGGTTTGAATGTCTCTCAAAATAGTACCATACTTTTTCTGATCTAATCCTCCTTGGCAGAATATAGCACTTCTCTACAAGCAGATGCTGTTGCACATTGCATTCATATTTCCCAGAAATTGACACTAAAGAATCTACGGTGTGAAGGGTAAACTGTGGTCGAGATCAGGTTGGGTTTCCTGTCTTGGAAGTAGACAGCCTCCAGGCTACAAGTCTCATGGGAAGTGCTGTGAGCACTGTGCATGGTTTGTTCATATACAGCAATGACATACAAACGCTGTCAGTTTAACCCAGATACATACCTTGCGTTTGCATACCACCTACTCAACCCAGATACATAACGAGAATAGCTGCATAACTATCAGGCTGGTATCTGGCTGGTATAAGTACATTCTTAATGCTTTAAAGACACTTGAGGGAGAAAAAGTATAAAATATACACTTACTGGCAACCAGTGGATCAAGTGTTACTTATTTCAGTGTGATAATGTTTGAAAAGAAGAGGTCCCTTGAAAGGAGAGCAAAACAGACAAGATTAAAAAAGGGAATATTGAGAGAATATTTGGGGATATGAACCCCAAACAGCTGGCGATGAACCAGCGTTTGTTTTCTGCCCTGCTCTGTGGCGGAGGAAGCAGATTGTCCTTGAGGACTCAACATAAATCAACAATCGGCAGCAGAAGCGAGCAGCCAGCCCCTGGGTCTGCCAGGGAAAGCATAAACTTAATTAAGTCCTATCTTACAAGGTGTGCGTGCACTGGGAGGGCTGTAATGAAAGCCTAATGCCGGCCACAAATTGGTCCAACAAGCAGCTAAAACGGATGCCTGACAAGGCACTCATACAGCCCCAGAGGGAGTCCAGAGGATCTAGAGACTAATATAAAAAGATAGGACATTAAGGCGCATGCTCCTGCACATCCTCTCAAGCCCCCATGCTGGGTTATTAAGCTCCAACGATAACTAGTAGTAATTTAGAATAGACTGTGAATATGGTGATATGTCTGCAACACCTAGAGGTCAAGCTAAACCATCCATTACTGAAACCAAAACCTTCAGCGGAGCGCTGAACCAGCTGGTCAGAGCAACCTATCGAACACGCTAAGGATAAAGGTAGTGTACTGTTTGATTATAGTAGTCTGGCACAAAAAAGGATCCGTCTTTCATATTCATCATGTTTAGATGAATGTGTTCTCTCTGCTCATTCAGTTATGGTGACATTGCTTTTAGCAATCTCACAGAGAGAATCACAGATGGGCCTCACTGAGCCAGGGAAAGTTTTTACATTCACTGACTGATGATGACTGGCAGAGATCGTTCTTACTGAGGATGAAGCCAGGACAGAAAACACAGACAAGACTGCTGACACATCATCATCACTGCAACACAAAGGCTGGTTTGGAGGAATTACCTGCTCCAAATGGCTAATTTCCAACTAGAGAGGTCAGGTTAGGACCATTTTCTTGTATTTCTCTTTCAACACCACGCAGCCACTCCTGCTCATGGAGAAGCTCAGATCAATGCAGGTGGACAATGACATGGTTTCCTGAATCAAGTACAGACCACAGCTTGTCTGCACCGAGAGCTGTGTGGTAGACCTGCTGCAAAGTAGCATGGGGAACGGTACTGTTACCTTTCTTGCTCTACCTCTACACCTCAGATGACTTCAGATTAAACTCTGATTCATGCTATCCTCAGATGACTCCTCTATTGTGGGATGCCTCAATTAAGGTAAGTAGTTTTTAGTGCAATATTGTTTTTGGATGTTGTTTTTAGTCTTGTGATCTTATCCGTTTGGTGTGATGTATGTTGTTCTGACGCTGGTTGCAAAACAAATTTTCATGAAAATGGACGATAAAGTGTAATGTTATCTTATCTTAGATGGAGTATGGGAGTGTGGTGGCGAGCTTTGTTGGGTGGTGCATGGAGAACCACCTGCTACGCACTGTCAGTAAGCTGAAGAAGTTGGTACAACAAACTAGACCAGTCCGACAACACAGAGGCACTGTACCAGAGAGAACTGTTCTTCTGGAGGAGGCTCAGGTCTTCCAACTTATGCAACAGACTACTCTATCAATCTGTTGTTTGCAGTGGTGTGCTGGAGAGGCAGCACCGAGGCGGGGGAGGCAGGCAGGATAAACAAACTCGTGAAAAAAGGCTGGCTGTGTTACAGAGCCGAGCTTGGACAGGCAGCAGCAGAGAAGACAATGAGGACTAAACTTAACTCAATCCCAGACACCTCACCCCCCTCTACAGTGAGCTGATGCAGCTACACAGCACCTTCAGCCTCTATATACACACTATATACACAGTATATAACACACTCCAGAAAAATATTTTGGACTGTTTGCAAGGTTTAGACATTTCAATTTGTAGGACAAATTTCCACTAAATTGAATACTAACTTTAATGAATGAACAGAACAAAAACAAATTAACTGAATAAATTTAAATGTATGCAATTTGTAGCCATGATGCCAACACATCTCAAAAGTGTTAGTTTCATTAGTATCTAAATGACACATCTCCTTCATCAAAGTGAAACTCTGTTATCTGGTTCCAAATATCCAATAACAGTCAGACATTTCATTTAATCTGTTTTGGTCTAGCTGATATTAAACCCAACTAATTTGGACTGGTTCTATTTTTTTTTATATTTTACTGAAACTGTGTTTATTTGGATAAAAATCAGCAGAATCTTTTTCTTAATACCTGAGAGAATCAATGTTCATTTGTTGAGTGCAACATTGTACCTCCATCTGGAGTTTTTAATAAGGTGCACAGCTAGTGTGGAATATTGTGGACTCTGGTGCATCATGTGTCATCATCTGGTAGTGTCAACAGTGGGTCATTAGGGGTATCACATGTCTTGCTTGTGAAACACTTAACAAAAAGAAGAGTCAATTCTAGCAAGGAATGCTAAACAAAAAAGTAACTATGAAGTTGTTGTACTCTTCCCAGAACAATAGCGTGATCGTAAGACGTTGCTTTGTCTAGAAAGTGTCTGGCAGGCTTGTGTATACAGTATAAGCTTTGTTAGTGATCCCCTTTCAGAAAACTGCATACACGCTTGTATTGTCCTTCTCTCCATTCATGAATAAATCTTTGATATAGACAGAAGACTGTTGGTGTGCTTTATACAACAATTATTCAATGTTGAACCTAGGAAGATCATCATAGACATAGAAATTCTACAAACAGGATCCTCAACCCACTGACTGACAGAGAAAGAGGTTCAGTATCAACTAAAAAGTAAGGCCATTGCCTTCCCCTCATTTCTTATTTCTTCTTCTTACCGGGTGTTGTTGTTTACTGGTACAGGATCCATTGAACTGTTACAATTGACCCAAAGTCTTCCCCTCTATTACTGTTTAATTTGTGTGTTGTTGAGAGCTCACTGATATTATAGGTAGCTGCAGAATTTCTGCACATATCCAAACATGCATGTTCTATACATCTGTAAAGTAAATACATTGGAAAAGTGTATTGTTTATTTACAATGCATATCTACGTGCCTAGATACTTTCTGTACATATGTATAGTCCTCTGTAGACTCGTTAACACGTTGAATACAAGCACATTTTTGCACATCCTGTTCTTTCTTCATATTCTCATATTGCTCTCATGCTATTTTATTATTATTATTATATATGTATTTTTTTAATTTTTTCATACTTTCATTCATACATACACTATCTACTTAATATGTTCTACTGTTGAAATTGGATATATAATACAACCCCCCCCCCCCCCCATCTGCTATATTCTTCTTGTATTAATTAAGTTTCATGTATTATCATTAGCAAGTGGTGTACACAGACATAATAAGGACATCACTGGGCAAGTAATTAACAGTTAAGAATATATATAAAGATTCCTTAATAACAGTTTTCCCCGACTTACAAATGCACTTTTAAATTGTGAATCTATTCTAATAAATGGTGGCACCTTACATTGCGCTCATGTAAGTGTGATACAGCTGTAGTTACCATGGTAACAACATACTCGCCTCAGATCTGGAACGGATAGAAAAAGCACGTCCCACTGTATCACAGTAACCTCCTATGGTAACACCAGCATGGCTATCATAGAATTTTAATAATGTTGTCATGATGATTAACACTGTTTCATGTGTGGTAGGGTGTGAGACGCAGGAAATTGGAACATTTAACATAATTGCAAGTGAACTGTTCAGCTAAATGATGATTTTGGCATTGGTAATGAATCCATTTTCGTGTCATGCACTGAATCAGTGTTCATTTCCATGACAATATTATCAAACACACAATGGCAGCCAGCTTAACTCAACCAGCCAAACTGTCATTCAAGGAGCAATTGTTGGTTTTAATGGTTCTGCCAAAGTCCTGTGTTCTGCACTCCGTAATCACCTCACACATACAGGACATCTTTGCAAAGATATATTTTACCTTATGTCTATCAATGTCTAACATTTTAATTCAAACAGAACCAAATAGTTTTTTTTTTAAGATTATTTTTGGCATTTCTGCTTTATTGGACAGTCACAGTAGAGAGAGACAGGGGATGACATGCAGCAAAGGGAACGGGCCGGATTCAAACCCGTGCCACTGTGATTAGGACTCAGCCTTAATGGTACATGCTCTACCGGTTGAGCCACTGGGGCGCCCCATTTTCTTTTTAAAAACTACATTTTTTAAACTTTATTTTAAACAGACCCAAAACAGGACATGTTAACCAACACCCCTCCTGCTCCCCGTCCCCCACATATACACATGAACCACTCATTAATTAAAGTTCAGCAAAATAAATGTTCAAAAGAAAGGAGAGAAAAAGAAAGGGAGGAAAAAACAAAACAAAACACATTGCCAGATATAATTCTTTTTCCCCTGCCCCTGCAAATACATTTCTTAAAGAAATAGCCTTTTTGAGTTCACTGTGAAAGTACACTACATAGAATTTAATAGATCAACTGATTCACTGTTTTCCACTGAAAAGATGGCAGAAAAGGCACTAAAAGTACGCAGAGCAGTAAAAGGAAACAGTGCTATTGTATGATGATGAGTATTGGAATCTTGTAAACAGCACTGTTGGCATTTTGTTGTGCCTTTTCCATCAGGCTGAGTATGCTTTTCTCTGCCAGTTACCATTGGCAACATTCAGTTTTGCACTGGATCAATTTGCTGCGTCTCATGAATATTGGCCAACAATGCACAGCTTCTGTCACCAAAACTGCATTCATCTTTGGCTATCTGCCCACCTCTGCCGTGATTAACACCACAACACCAGAGTTCACCCAATAAATGATTGCATCTCACAACCTGACCATAACACGGTAATTGCTGTGATGAAGGGAGACAAGATAACAGACTGAGAAAAAAAGGAGGAGAAAAGCAACAAGAAATAAACGGATGGGACTGCCAACTGTCTCCCACTCTAAAAACAAAAAAAAGGGTGCAGGGTGGAAATCCACAAGCTCCATCAATGTCTTCATTTTACATTTGCATTTAATTACCACTGGGATCGATATAGGGGGTTAAATGTATTAGGACACTGTGATTTTGGCAGGATTAAAGGAGAGCCAGGGATACAGACCAGAGGGCACAGGGGCGAGGGGAACCTTCCTGTGAGCTCCACTCTTGTTTACTGTGAGCTTGATAAGATGCATTAAGGTGCCATGGCTTTGGCTTTGGCAGGGAACCCTGCTGGTAATCTGATGCAGGTTGCCTTTTCATCTCAGCCGAGACGGAGCGGAGTTACCTGTCCATCCTTGTTGTCAGATGGACAGAAGGTTAATGAGCTAGATAACTCACTGGCGGTGTCCTCTGCTTGCTATAATGGAGCCACACATCTCCAGCTCCCGCACTGTAATAACACTCAATCCCTGAGCAATGTAAGTAGCAGGTTATTAACCCATCCCCCCTCTACAAGAACCCAATCAATTACAAATGAGGTGGAAAAAAAACTTTTAGATTTGTGTCTAATCGTGTGGGGAGGTGATGATAAACATAAACGGTGGTTTAATGCCCTCATATGATGAGCTGGAGGTGAGGAGGAGAAATCCTGCATGGCGTCTCCAGGCTTCTATCAAGGCCGATTAGACTGCGAGCCGAAGGCACCTCGCTGTGGAAAGTGCTGTTGACAAGTATCTTAATCGCTTCAGCTGAGCACTTTGTGAGGCCTGCTGGCTGAGAGAATGATGAGCGATGATGAAGGTTTGTTTTCCCTGACACTGCAATAACTTTAGATGTAAGGGTACGGCATGCAGAGGAGCTTCATTAGAAGTAAGAAGGGGACTTCGCACTACATCTCCGTGATTGGTGGAGACAGGACTCGGAGCTGAAAATTGAAGAGTATGCTCTCTGCAAAACACAGTCATTAATAATTGATGGAAAAACCAAGGGCGTGTTCATAGGGCTACAACCAACAGTAAATACCTCTTACATTTAGACAGGAAATAAAGCACTTGGGAAAGGGATTTGTGCAAAAGAGTTATTGTACTGTATGAAGCAATTTGCCTGTATCTGTTGGACACTACACACTGAAGGACTGTCTAGATTAGGTTAGATAGAGCAGTCCTTTCTCAATGGTAGACCAATGGCAAGGTTATTTGTCACCAAAGCCAATTTCTGTTTTACCTCCTGCACACCCACAGAGAAGAAGAGGCGGCGGAGACGTAATTGACACAAAAATGTGTGACTCACAAATGTCCCAGGTCAATTTAACATTTAGGAGAAATGAGTAAAATGTCACCTTGGATTAAATTCCCAATGATACTGCTCATGTCAATACAGAATGCAATCTTTCTGTTTATATTATTCCATATAAAAATGTTTGCAATAAGCCCAAGAAGAATCGCTGTTTGCCCTTATCAAAAGTAAGAACTTCTTCTTTAATATGCTTGACCACTAAAACAAATCTTTAACTTAATGAAACTTGCCAACCAAAATAGGCGGTCACATCTAAATTCCAATGAAACATTCTGACCCAAACGTTGCCAAGTAAATGGGCCTCTTAGCAGGCTTAGAGGTTGTTTTTCAAGCAGAATTATGGGAAGCAGAAATTCGGCAAGACTCTAAGAGTAACCTTTGGATGGCCCTTTCACAACTAATTTCCCAGACACGTTGTGCGTTGCATAATTCAGCCACACTGAGGTCTATAGTTTTACTGAAGGGGATAAAAAGTTACGTCTGATAGCAAAGCTAGTCGCTAGGGCAACAGCAGATCTCAACTGCAGCTGTACTATTCACAAGGAGATGCTTTCGCCCGAAATGAATAATTATCTCCATTTCAGCTTCTTCCATACAATCACATGGATGCGCACACACACACACACACACACACACACACACACACGCACACACACGCACACACGCAAGCACACACACACACACACACACACACACACACACACACACACACACAGGGAACCGTCCAGCTCATCGTGCCTGACAATTCCTAGCTGACACAGTCTCAATAGGCACAGTGGTTTCCATAGGAGGGTTTTTGCCTCTGGCCGGCCTGACAGGGACGAGGGGACTTCCTCATCTCCTCACACAGCCGCCAGCCAGCGCTCGCCTCTGCCTAATGAGATTATGCTCAGCTCTTGGAGGATCTACTCTGGAGGAGATGAGACCAATTAGTCTGTTGTCTGCCCCAAAGAGAGACAGTCACCGTAGCTCTGATGTTATTACTTGAGTGTGTCAGCCTCCAAACCAATAACAAACATCCCTCAAATAAAGAGAGTGCTTGTTTACGAGGCGAGTGGTGGGAAAGCTTCTCACTGTGGTCAAGGTTACAGGAGACAGCTCAGTCCTATTTCTGCTGATGTAATGAAAGGTTGGATAGAGAGACTCAGCTCTTGAGTAGAGTCAAGGTGGCTAAACAGTGGCAGACCCCACTTGGTCTGGAGGACCGCTCAGTGAGTGTTCACCCCGCCTTGAAATGAGCTGATTACAGAAGAAATAGCTCTTAATCTAAGTCCTGTAGAGTGTTCAAAATTAAAGTATGAAGTAGTAAAGTACTTGGGTAATTGTGGCCCCATCAGAAAGACACCAAGAAACCATAGTAAGTGCTTTTTCCTCTTTCCAAGCTGGTAACAGGGCATCTTTTTTTGATATAGTTAATTTTTCACATCAATACACAGAAGGGGTCTAAAACTTGGGTGAACTCCCTAACAGTAAGCACACCACTGACAAATCAAGAGCATAAGATTTAAGGCAATATTTCAGAGACATGCAGTCAGTCAGTCCTCTGCGGGCCATGTTAACACCTCTTTGAGCCTTTAGATCTGATGACAGTGAAGTGCCAGTGGGCGCACGCTGACACAAGTGGGTGGTGCAACGATGCTGCCTGCAGCCTTGTCTGTCCCAACTGCTGCAGCACCCAAAAGGATGGAACAGCCAGAGCCACATCAACTTGTGCGGCAATTAGTCAATCTCTGGGCATTTTGAATTCTTCACTCAAACGGGCAGCACCAATCAATTCTGTAATTGAAAAAGTTTTTAACCCCCCCCCACCGCGTCCACCACCCCCCCCCCCCCCCCACCACCCCCACCCCCCCCACCACCCCCCCCCCCCCCCCCCACCCCCACCCCCCCCACCACCCCCACCCCCCCCCCAATTCTCTGCGACAAAGACAGCTTTGGGCGGCTCCACTACTTGAGATATATTCAAATGTATTTTGGAGAGGCGTTGCAAAGCATTTTAATGGCAGCAGTGTTGAAAGACCGAAATTGGGAGCGAGGAGGGGAGCGAGAAACGAAGCGATCACAATAAATAGGAGGAGGTGTGGGAAAAGGAGTGACAGGTAGGGAGGAGAGAAGAAAGACAGAAAGAGCAAAAGTCATCATCAAGAGGAGGAGAGAAAAGGAGAGACGTGCAGAGGAGACAGACAAAGAGAAAAAGGAGCCTTCAGATCTGAGGGAAGAGCTGAAGCAGAACACTGGTGACCCACTCTTCCATTCAGCGGCGGCTGCATCATAACTCATTTGCACTTTCATTACGCTGTCAGGCTGAATTACAACACCATGATCAATATCTTCAGTTCTAATACATATTATTCTGGATTAGGAACAGGCCTTTAGAAGACCCGTGAAACAAATGGAAGGTTGTGGCTCTTCAAATAATCAGCCATCTGTCCAAAGTATAGGGTATCGCAGAGAATCGATCACAGAGTGAACAAGCAGGGAGCGAGTTTGTAGGGATTACTTATTCCCCTAATCGGTCGATCAGTCTGTGTGATTCTCAGGACACCTGTGGCCCCGCGCTCCGGAGCGGTGAGCACGCCCTCTCCAGACTCCAGCAGGGATCCACACCCAGCAGCTCACATGTGGTCCAAGGACCCCCGCCTCCACAGAGATATGCTGCACTGACGCTGGAGCTAAGATCCACAGTGGGGTGTGGAATGTGTGTGTGCTGGTATGTGCGACCGTGTTTTTTTGTGATGATAAGTCTAAGTGTGTGGTGTGTGTGTGTGTATGTGCTTCTGCGCGTGTGCATCTGTAGTCTTCCTGTTTGTGTGATTGTGTGTCTGATTAAGACTAGGATGAATCCAGTGGGCAGTCAGTCATGTTCTTCGTGCAGCATGTCTATCTAGTGGCTGTCTCTATCTGTCTCTCTATTACTCCAGTGCCTCTCCAGCCCTCACAGCTCTGGGCTTGCTGAAAGGCTGATACAGGCTCTCAGCAGGGCCGTGTCTGGCTACAGCTTAACAGGGCATATCTCTGCCTGCTCTTCTTTGACCACAGACAGCACTCGCTGCCCCGGTCTAAGAGCCAGCCCGGCTGCTCTATTCTGAGCCACATGCACGGCCAGTCTGTCTGGAAGAGACAGATAGCCTGACGCGACACCGCCACTGCCACTGTGATCTGCATGGGGAAAGGGCTGCTCATTTATAAAAATGGATATTGGCTTTATGCTAGATTCTGTTGCACAGTGAGACCGACAAAGAACACAACAAATACAAATTCTGTCTACAGCATTCATGCATTTGGTAGAAGATAAAAATAAGGTTTTACTTTTTGATATATCGCAGAAAAGTGGAGAAAATGAATGTATGCATCCTACTGATTTTAGAAGTAAGATCAACGCAGCTTGGTTTGGATTTAGCCATAAGAATGACTAAACCAAGACTCAATTTGTTTAATACAAAAAGTGGAGGAATGAGGAATACAGGGATATTTTTTCATTTGCGATATAATGTACTCCTCCTACTACTGTTTTCTTGTAATGTTAGTGATCTAGGGATTTAAGCTTGTTCTACTACTGCACTTTTTGTCGCTCTAGATGAGAGGGTCAGCTAAATGTCTACAGTGTGCTGTAAGTGTAATAGAAGGTTGAGAGCAGCCTGGTTTAGCTGGTTAGTTGCTCTGTACCTCACTGTTCCATTGATTGCTTTAGCCATTTGCTGTCGGTGTGATGGAGTTGTTGTTCTGCTCCTTCGGTGCCAGTCTGGTCTCTAAGCATTACTGCTAGTGTTGTCTTTGTCCTGTAGGGCGAGCTGGGTATCTATGGCAACTACAGCGGGGCCAAGAACACAGAATCGTTAGCTAAATTTATAAGGACACCGTTAAGGGAGGTGTAGCCCTGCAAACAAATCAAAGGGAAAATCGCTGCCCGTCCCTTCTCCAATTAGTCTAGTGTGTGTGAGGATATGTATTATGGCAGCATGAGGAGATTAAATATGAAATGATTTCCATCCCTCAGCATACTATGATGGATGCTTCTGTGCTATTTCGTGATTTAAACACGCTCCTGTTCTTGGCCATTAATAATTTGGCCTCTCATCTTTTAAAATTCTCTGCTTCTGCTCTGCCTCTATCCGTTCGGCTTTACCCAACGTACAGTATTTCGGCTTTAAGCTTTGGATTCCATGCTGCACTAAACTCAACTCACACACTCTAGGGAGACACAATATTTAGCACACACAAAAAAGATTTACATTTTTTTTCTCCTCTTAAGATATTGTAGCCAGAGGAAAGAGGGTTTCCAGTTAAAAGCCGGCCACTGTAACCAAGCCGAGCAAATCTCTTCTTATGGCATTAAGACGTTAACTTAGTAGCCAGCTACTCTGGGATGGTATCAAGAGCTTAGCAGATTATGCCCCTAAATATCCTCATGTGCATTAAACCATGCATCATGCAGGGTGCTTAGTTATTTTCACAACACACTTTCTTACTACTGCAGGCAGTCATTGGATCAATCGTGCTTAACTCTGTGAACTTGTTTCAAATTTGCATGAAATAAAGGACTTTTTTTTTTCGTTTTTTTCAAAAGAGAAGAAGTTTCATGTTTACTTCTCTCTTGTTGAAACAAGCCATACGGTCAGTGAAACAAAATTGAATGAAAATGAAATATATTCATGAAACCAGCGAGTGCCCTAACACCCTAACTTAAGATGTGTTGAAACAAGCTTTATAAAACTGGACACAGGAAAAATCGATGGTTTTAATTTTTGCAGCATATCTCTAGTCTCAACTCTCTCCACCTGCCTGCTTCCTGTGTGTGTGTGTGTGTGTGTGTATGTGTGCGTGTGCTTGTCTTACAGGGAAACGAAAGGGGGTAAACTCTCTCCGTTTCATATACTTTGACGCTAAACAGCCGGGACACGGCCCATCAAAATTCCCCCGTGCCGCCGGTGACAAGGGGACGGAAGCGGAGAGCAGATGTGACAGGTGTTTAGCTTTGACTAGCGAGGCTCAGAAGTTGGACCGAGCTCTCAGGACAGATACAGGCCTCCCTCCACCCCATCACCAGCCCGCTGACATGGAGACAATAAGCAGGATGACTGACCTTCAGAAACACCACTCCAAAAACAAAGGGCAAAAGATATTGATAAAGGTGTAGAGGGAAACAGCGGCTATCTGTTTGCAGAGACAAAGTGGCAAAGGCTCAGATTCAGACTGAAGCTGGGATCCAGGCTCTGAAGGTTTCCTGACCAACATGGAGCCTTGCCATCCACACTGCAAAAAATCTCCAATTTAGTCCATTATTGAGTCCTAAAATTGTCATTTTCTTAAAATAGAATCAAGTGTCATTTTCTTGATAGTAGTGCAGTGATCTGCCTTATTCTGCCTTGGTTCAAGATATTGAAACTCATTTCTAGAAAAGTCCTGAGACAAGTGAAGCTGCATTGGAAACAAGTGGAGTTATCTCACCTCATTTGCAGAATTTTTAACTAAACGACTCTCTAAGATGGATGTTTTTTTGCAGTGCATCTTTATGACTTTACAGAGACAGACTTTCAACTACAGCCTGTACTACTGCAGGGGATTATATTTTTTATGATTTACATTAGTTTTTATTTTGGTTTTATGTTCAATTGTGATTTCAATTCCAGCCAGTTTTCAGGTTGCGTTTACCAGCTGTTAGTCTAGTTTGTATTGATTTTTGACACTTTTTTGACACTTTGAAAATACCAAGGAGGGCTGGTTTGACCCTTGGCACCAATAGGAAGGAGCATGTATTCAAATTGTGAGCTGGGGATTGGAGGGTGGCTGCAGTGACATCTATGGCGGCTACTGTCAATTCTGAGCTAAGATGTTGAGCCCAAATTCCTCCAGCGACACGGCACTGCAGTAAAACCCACACTGACCTCTCTGAAGAAATGCATTATGTTTAAGGGCCTATATGTGTGTGTGTGTGTGTGTGTGTGCACGCATGTGTGTGCAGACAGGCTTCAGTTGCCTTGAGTAAATTTACAAGCGCACATTCTGTACCAAACCACGGCACATTTGTTGTGATGACATATAGTCATTTCTAAAAATGAGAAGATTGTGGGAGTTGTGTGAAAATTTGCAGGTAAGGTGTGAATATTCACATCCTTATTCATATATTCACAGTAATACAACATTTGCTTCCTTTTATTAATTAGATACTGCTCAATTAAGAACCAGGGTTGGGTAGTAAAAGAATATTGTATTATAAATTCCCAAAATATGGAACTGCATTTTGTTACATTACCTAAGAAAATAATGTATTCTGATGACAGATACTTTAAAGTGAAAGCGAGAGAGTCAAAAGGCCATTTAAATCATGGCAGGTGTTCTATGCCTTTATAAAATGTGGCACAGAAAAAATTCATACTTGTATGCAAACCTGAAATAAATGTCCTGAACTCTGTAATTTTTCCACTTTTTCTTATAAGTACTGGTACTAGTAAATTTCTCAAGTGCTATAAACTGTGACAAAGTTTGATTGCACACAGTTTGATAGGAGCGGAGCGTCTCACCCTGACTGGCTGACCTGAGTTTGCCTCCTGATGCCCATGGTGCTGTGGCAACAGCGCCGTGGGGATAAATCCATCTTCTTCGAAAGGACCAAACGATAATATTACTGACACTTACAAAGAAAGTGGAGATGAATTCCTAGAGCAGAATACCAATAGGAGGGAGGCTGTTGAGACTGGCGATGCAGTCGCTCCCTCCCAAAACCTCCACCTTCACCTCCAGGACTCCCACAGAGCCCCTTCAGCCATCTCCCATCCCTCTTCTACCATATTGACTAAACCGCAGCTCGTCTTTCACAGCAGAGAAATAAGAGTGGAACTCCCCCAACCCCCAACTGAGAAAATAAATAAAATAAAGTGTTTTTTACCTTTTACATACACACACATTTTGCCTAGAAAGCACATCAGGAAAAAAAAATACAATCTTCTGGTGATTTCATGGTAAAACAGAAGATAAAAATCAATCCAAGATACTTTTCACTCTCTAAAGCCACCAGGCTGGCATTTTCTATATTTAACCATAAATTGGTGGTGATATAGCAGTGGGAATAGATGGTGACATTTTCCATTCTTATCCGTGGTATATTTTAGAGTGGCCCGGCTGCCATTGTAATCATTGCTTTAATCTGCCCCGCAGCATTTCTGGAGTGGAATTTAAGACATTTAGGGTGTGGAGAAGCTCAGCCGGGTTCCTTCGCTGAGGGCCCATTTTTGCCACTTGCCGTCTGAAGCGCACACACACTCCCCAGCTCCCATTCTCCCATCCATTCTCTCATAATCATCTTTCTTCATGCCTCTTCCCTCACCGAGCCCTTAGGCCTAGCATCTTTTTATTCTGATCCTCCATCAATCTGTGCCTGGTGTTTGCATGGGGGGCTGTGTGTGTGGAAGGCTGGTGCAGGTTGATTGATTGAAATTACTTGACAACTTCATATTTAAAGAACAGCTTCGCTAATATAGACAAGATGGTAACATCCTTGGGAAAAAAAAAAGAAAAGGCATCACAAATAATTTGATGAAGCCGGTACAGCTTATTCCTATCAGCGTTTGTTTAAAAGGAACAAAGAGTGGGCGAACAGATCTGTATTGGCAGGAATGGTGCAAAAAATACAATACGCTACATTAATACAGCAGTTCACTACATCAGTACAATAAGTAAAACACCCTGCTGTCAGAAAACAAACACTTTTAATACCTCATATACTGCTAAAACTACCCATCTTAAAATGTCATTTAATCTTGTGTTTGGTCTTCAAATCTTTCACTTTCTTGAATCTAGTGAAGTTAAATATTATATCAAAACATTGCCAAGTGAATAGAACAATTCTGAGATGAAACTACACTGGAAACAAGTGAAACTGCATTGAAAACTTTGACATGTTCTCACCCCATTGGCACATTGTTCACGCTTTAAGAACAGTATGATTTTAAGACTGAACACAGGACTAAATTACTTAATTTACTTTTTTTTAAATTTTTTTTTACAGCGTATTAGAAATGTTATTAGAGAGTGACAGAGGCAGCAGGTAGCTCCACTAAGGCTTTTTCGTGAAGTTGGAGACCCCCTCCATCCCCTCCTCTCGGGGTGCATACAGCAGAACAGGTGAGCAGAGGGGAAAGGAGAGGGGGGGTGGCAGCTGGGGTCCTAGCAGTCTTTTCAGGCATTCATTATTTAGCCCGTCTAAAAATACATCAGAGGCTGCCTCCCTTCCAGTACATGGTGCATCTGGATTTCACAGCATCTTGCTCTCAGCCCCTCAATCTGATCTGAGGAGCTGCTTGATCTACTGTACATGAAGGTAACACACACACACACACACACACGCACAAAGCTTCACAGAATGACATAGATGCACAAACAAAAAAATAACATGCACGGATACATTCATACGAAAAGACAAAGAGAGTGGAAGAAAGAGCTGGAGAGAAAAAGAGACTGTCAAAAAACACTTTCATAGAGATACACATTCATACATTGACACATGTATGGTAAATCCAAAGCACAAATTTGTGGATTTGTGTAATATTCACACATGCGCATAGGCACACAACACATTCAAATGCACAATGTATTGTGCAAGCTAGCTAATTCGCGCCAGCAGCACAGCAACGTGACAGTAATTTGTACACAAGCAGGCAGAGCACACAACACCTCAAGAAAATTAGATAAGTGAACCAGATATGCCTCACAGGCAGCATCCTCTAAACACCATGTATCCCTGGTGAGTTTCATACGCTGCCTCCTGTTAGAGAGCGCTCTGCGTCTTGGGCTTGTAATATAAGACGCAGGCCATGAAATCAAACATCTAACAGGTCACAGATTGGACAGCACTCATTATTAATTGCATTGGGGAGAGAATGTCAACTTAATTATTTCAGCTGGAGCCGGAAATGATTCCTTGAAAATCTATTAGACACGTATGCTATGCAAGTCATGTACAGACTTTTACAAGTCAATAAGCCAAGTGGTTCCAAGGATTGACTAACATTACTACCAGGTCTGTTATAGAGGGCAAGATTACAATGGTAAAGCATTACCCATATTATTCAGTCATTATTTAAATTATGGCCCAGAATAAGGATAATGCTCTTCATGATGTTCTGCAAATAAATGTGGTTCGGTTAAAAGTTGAAGTGAATTAGTCAAATTGAATGAATTTAAAGAACAGTCACAATACTGGACCCTGATTGGCCGACAACACCGGCTCCTCTTCTTCATATGAGGTAAACCTGCTGAGTGGAGGCTTTCCAGTGGGTGTGTCAGTTCAAATGCTGCAAAACTGCCTGATTGGAGGGAGTTCAGTGATTGAGGGAGCCAATCAAGACAAAGTCCTGTTGTGATGCGTTGACTGGAGTCTGAAACTGCCTGTTTTAAGGGTTAGGGTTTAGGATTTTTGAAAATGCAATAACTTAAAATTTAACCACTCAAACAAAATACAATTTTAACAAGGTCTTCATTAAACATCTGTGATCATATTTGCATATAAATAGAGGAAATTTTGAATTCCTATAATGGGGGCCCTTTAAATCTAATCTGAGGAAGGCAGGACTTGTGTGTCTCAGTGAATTAAGTAAACACTCATTCACACTGTATAGGCTAGTTGCTAAGTAAAACTAATGAATGCGAGCAGTATGAATCAATGGATTGAAGGCAACTTATCTTCACATAAAACCTGATGTGACGCAGCAGGCATTCTCCAATGAGCTCATGTAGGATACTTGATCTTTATGAAACACACATCCTCAAATACACAATATACAAGTCTGAATGATCTGCAAGTGGAATGGTAAAAAAAGGTTGTGACAGTCATCCAATCATCCATAGAGAGAGACGTAACTGGTTAGCGATTTTCAGTTTGGTCAAATTGACTCCCAGATCTCCCATCGGATCGAGCTTGAATTGAACCAGCTCTGTGTTGTTGATGGCGAAGTAAACAGATCAATTCTGCATTTAAGCACTTCGGGGGAGAAGGCACTCTCAAGAGCCAAACACAATTCACGTTCTGCTCCGCACGCATACTCCCAACACAGAAAGTCAACCAAGCACGGCTTGCTGCTATGCAAATGAACATCACACGTCTCTCTATGCAGTCGGAGCAACAACAGGGTGTGTGTCTGCGTGTGTGTGTGTCTCTATGTGTTTGTATCATTCTCTCTTTTAGTATGCGTGTACACAGACACGGTGAGATTCAAAACTGCATACATGAAAGGAAATCCTGATGTATGCATTTATCACAAAACTCGCACGTACCAATTCAGTACAAAAAAGCTGCGCAACAATAGCAGCCATGCCCCAGTTCTATTCAGGGACTGACGGGAACACAGCTTTGAGGGAAGTAAAGTATCGGCATGGGAGAAGGGACCAGGCAGAAGCAGACTACTTCAAAGTGGAAATGTGAGCCGGTGGCTCAAAGCATGCTGATCGTACGTGACGTGAAATCTACAGCAGGATCTCTGCAGCCCAGCAGAGCAGATGGAGATGAGATTTTTCTTCATTGAAGGATATACATATCAGATTTCACCACAAAACTTTCTCAAATATATCTCCAGAGAGTAAATTCTGCTGACGCTACCATTTGAGAGTGCATTTTATGATGTATGCATCAGACCTGGGTCAAATAGTAGTTGCAAATATTTCTTTTTTTTGCATTTTTTCTTGGAGTACAAGATGGGTGCAGTTTACCAAGATGGAACAATTCAGAGGAGACTGTGTCAGGTAAGTTGTGAATCACAGTATATTAAATTGAAAAACAACTTAAAATTTAAAGGACCGAGTACTTTATAACTTTTATCAACCTCTATATCAGGGACCAACGAGTTACAAAATCTCTTGTATCTCTCCCAACCCATGTCTTCAGGGTTTTTGTTCCAAAACAGAGTATGGGCCAGGAAGTGAAATGTGAAACGTTTTGAAAGTCAGGAATCTCAGCACCTGGCAAAGTCATCGATGAGTCACTGGTATTGATCAACAACCCTATTAAACCCCTGCAGATATATAATGGTCATTTTGCGCTATGGGAAAAGTCTTAGGCTAGGGTTAGAGGCTATAAAATCTTTCCTGTTATTATCGGAACTTTCTAGTATACATTCAATTGTCCTGTTGCCAAACACAACAATATTTTGCCAAACCTCACCCACCCAGCAACAAGGCAGTCAAATACTGCAAATACTGTTTGACTCAGGTCTTGGTACTAATTACCCGGGTCTGAACAGTGAACTGTGTTTGACTGGTTAATGGACATGTCCATAGAGTGTTGCTGTAATACCCATGACTATTGACCTGACCCTGTACATGATGGAGTGATCTCTATCTCCGTTACCTTTCAGTTCCCAGCCCTTCCCAAGAGAACATGTAAACCTCTTCTGCCAGCGGCAACGCAGACACACACACACACACTTGTATTACTATATTTGTGAGGGCCTTCATTGACTACGTTCATTCCATAACCACTAAACCTAAGCTTAACCCCCTCCACTACATGCCTAACCCTAACCCTTTAACCCTTACCTTAACCTAATCCTAATTCTTACCTTAACTCTAAACCCAAGCCCTAACCCTAAACTAACCTTCACCCTTACTCTAACCCTAAACCTAATCCTCAATCTAATTTTAACCCTAAACCAGCCCCTTAATGAAGCGAGAACCAGCAAATCATCTTCACTGGAAGTTTTTCCTCATATCTTTCGACGCCTGGGACAAAATTCGGTCCATACAAGCACATAAACACAAGAAAACACACAGGAGCTCACATGTTCAGGTAAGTGACACGCCTTGGATCTGGAAATACAGGCTCAGAGAAGAGCAGAAAGCAGCCAGAGGTGGAGGAGATGAGAGCCTCCCTCTAAATCAACAGTAGGGCAGGCACATCCAGTTATCCACCTCTGCTCCTTGAATGAGAGCGATCCACTCCCGTCCAGCTCTATAGCACACAATGGCCTATTTATCTTACCCCTCTCTTTCTGTCAGCTCCCGGGACACACGTATGCATGCACACTCAACACACACACACACATGCATAGAAAGACACACACACACACACACACACACACACTCCATTTGATTCCATCTGTGCAAGCACAATGTAAGCATGCATTAAGAGCTACGTGAAAAAAAAAAAGAAATACCGTTTTCCTTTTTACAGGCAACGCTTGAGTGATCAACCCTCTGACTCCAGGGTGTGTGGTTAGACGCAGACACATACCTTGGCACAGCTCCCCATGGGCAGTGTGAGAGAGAAAAGAAAGTGTGTGTGTGTGTGTGTGTGATTGAGCAAAGTATGATATGTGTGTGTGTGTGTGTGGACGCATTTGTCTGTGGAGGGGGCAGACGGGCAAAAAGAGAAGGACAGAGGAAGAAAAAAAAAGAGGATAGGAGAGAAAAGAGAAGGAGAATAGGGGAAATGGGGAGAGGGCACTTGGAGCGGAAATGCTTCAGTGCCTCTGCGGCCTGCCACCTCGCATCACGGAGCAGCGGCTGACAGATGAATGCAGGAGAGCCCAATAATAGAAATGCTCTGGCCAGGAATAAACCCCCGGATGAAGGGGAGGAGCTACGGCATCCAGGCTGAGGCCGCGGTGGGGACGGCGTGGGCAGCCAGGGGGTTGGCCCTCTCAACGAATAATAGCCATCTTAAGGGCAGATGCAAATACGGAGTCCCCACTACAAACATGGGGAGTATTTCAAGAGGGGTGATTAAGCAGGAAGACAGACTTATCTCAGTTAGTTTGGTTAACGTCTTGGATGAATCTGTTTCACGAAGCAAGCTTGAATGGACGCCAGTCTCATTACTATAGAAACCGACCTGTAATGAAAGACAGCAAAATGTATCTATAGTTCAGTTAGCTTGATTTAGAAAGCTGCAAAGGTTCTTGAAATGGAATTAATCCAGGCTACAATACCATGCCAATTGAAATGAAGCTTTCTTTGGTTTCATTTTTTTTTTATTAATCTCTTGACTCACCCTCAGTTCATCCTCTAACTCTACAACCCCCACATTTCCCTATTTTTTTCTCATTTTATTTTGTTTTTTGTAGTTCTGCTGAGTTGCTATTATTATTATATATCTAAAGACAATATATCACAACACAAAAATGGGACAATACGTATCATGGGGTGGAAAAATGAATCATGATATTAGCTCCATTTTATTCTGCTGTAGTAATCACAAATGAGACGTCTTGCCCATCATAATTTCACAAGCTCTCCATCCAAATTATATTATTTGCACTTTGTAATGACATTTTTAAATTATTGTTTACATTCTAGTGAGCCAATGCCATTGCTAGAAGGATGTGTGTCTCAGAAATAAACATAATTCTGCACAGTCATACTTTGTTGTCATTGAAGTTTTATTTATTACATTGTATCGCGGTTGTATTGAATCACGAACCCCATACTGTGTCGAATCATATTGTGAGGTAAGCAGATTGTCCCATCCTTAGTTACTAATGCTGATGTAATTACCAAGGCTCTTATTCATACAAGAGTAGGAGTACTGTCTAAGAGCAGTTGCTAGGCCACATGACCAAACATACTTTACACTGTCTCAAAACACAAACTGCTCTCAGATCAGTGCTCTTGAAAGTGAAATAGTTCTAGTATACAGGCAAACGTCTCCCTTGTAGTAAGACCTTGATCTCATCAGGACTAACTTGGCTAAATAAAATAATTTCTATAATCTTCCTCCATTCTTTGCCTCTCTCCACTCCATCAGTCCTGGGTGTATAGAGGAACGCCGACACCATGCGACCTGCTCTGTCATCTCCTCACTGTTTCTCCTCTTTACAGCCCACTCCTTCCTGCGTCTCCATCCCTCCCTCCATCCACCTCAGCAATGTCACCGGCCGGAATTAATGTAAAAGAGACGATGTGCCACCGTCATTCAAGGTCGACATACTCCCTATAACAAAAGGGGAATAAAACAGGTGAAAAAAAAAAGAGAGTAGTGCAATATAGTGGGGCGGGGTGAGCGTTTCAGCCTGAGCTGACGTAAATTGAATGCAGGTAGGGGTAATAGGCTGCTGGGATTCTTCCCATGTCTGTGTAAAGCTATTATAATAGGCGTCAAAGTGAAAGGAGCGATAAGAGAGCAATGCCTGCCGCTGGAAAATGAAATCCAGCTCTATCATACCTACAATTGCTTTTCAGACAGAAACTGGAAGCCTCACACTGTGAAATCCACTGCCGCAATATGACTGTAAAATTAGGCTTTACAAATACACATTCTGCTGAATGGCTCTCCAAATATATCAAAATTATGGTGCTTTGGGATATTATGTTGTTTAGAGACATTTAACATGTGTAGACCACGTGAAGAAGGGGCTACGTTTGAGGGGAAGATTATTCAGGACGGTTTTAAAGCTGGCAGGGTGCAGTTCAAATATGAAGCTGGGGAATGTCATTGGTGTGGCTGGGTGGATCTGAATACCAATGCCTTAATCATGGGCTTTACAAAGTGGGATGATTCAGCCCATTCTGTGGAGAGAGGCAGGCAGGGCCTTGTAGTGGCAACCGGCTTCTCCTTCCTCCCCACACCTGTCGTTCAGACATGTCGTGGAATTCAACTATCAGAACGAACTGTCAAAAAACACACTGCAATCTGTTTCACCAACACCTGGGTTTAAAAAGGTGTTTTCTCAATAATTACAGTAATTAGTAACATATATATTAAGACATAAATCTTGAGAAAACATTAAAGGCACAGACATAAGTCTGTGCCGTGTTTTTGCGCTCTCCTGAAACGTACACACAAATGTGCTGAAATGTTGCGGCACATATGAACATTAGAATTGACAAATAACCCGGGGCTAGCTCTGTCCTGAATGTTGCAATTTATATGGAGTGTCAGGTTGGAGTTCATGTCCTTGGGGGAGATGGGAAGTAGTGTGATCACTCATCCATGGTCCGGTCAAGAACATGCTTAAAATGGCAGCCTGTCTTCATGATAAGGTGTGTTTGTCAAAGTATCTCATCATCAAAAATCCCACTGGGAACCATGTTCACGTTTTCAAGAGAACACAAAAAAAATACTGCATAATACAAAACACATTTCAATAAAAGACAAAAAGATAGAACTCAAAACAAAGAAGCAAAACACGGCAAAGCTGTGTCAGCAATGAAAGTAAACGAAACATTATATATTCATATATACATACATACAGATATACATATAAAAACAAGTGTATGTGTGACCACAATCTCAATGTTCAACAGGGACGTAACTTCAAAAACTGACTGCAATCCATTTGTTCCATCTACGGGTGCAAAATATCTAAAACTAGATTCCCCCTACTGTGAATTAATAAGCACTACCTTAGTAGAGAACTAGCCACTTATACCTGTCATTATCACTATTTTAAGAACCTTTTCAATGAAGCTTTGTAGATTAATATACAACAGACACATTATGCACAACAGAAGTCTACTTTTTCTAAACGGCTTACCAGCCAGACCATAAAATGAATTAATTTGACATCTTTTCTTTCCCCTTTTAAAGGTCAGAAATGCAATTAAATCAACTCTCATACATCTACTCTGCCCCTGAGTGAGATAGATAAATAAAAATGGTAACCAACAGCAACAGCACTTGTCCAAAGCTGCTACTGGTCTGACTGGTTTTCATCAAATAGCCTTCTGCCTGACAAGTAACAAAAGCATGGATTCCACACATGCCGCGGAGGTGTGTTCAGCCTGCTGACAGCATGTACACCTCAACCTCCACATCAGGCTGACAAGCACTCGTGTCCTCAAGTCCCCTAATCCCGCGCTCTTCTCTGGCCTGTCAATAGGCCTGTCACACTGAGCAACGTCCCTGTCAGGGAAGCTGGCGTCTGGATGGACGGGTGAATGGATGGATGGATGGATAACTAGGTATATTCATCTGTGTTCCTCCGCCAGGCCCCTCCAGTGCCACAGCTATCCGGTCTATTTACACAGATCAATTTCTGTTTCTGTGTGCCTGAGTCCCAAAATTGGTTCGGTATACGTGGCTGTGGGCCTGGGACATTGCGAGAGGGCTAGCCAATCAGACTCAATACAGTCCTGTGCTGCTTTGTTCTCCCAATCTTGCACCTGCATTTAGCGCTAACACAATCTAAAAATTCAAACGGCAGAGAACTTTCCAGTGCATTTGACTCACGAACACAGAAATACACATCTGCAATGTTGGGGTATAAATGGAGCGTGGTTTTTATCAGTACAAAGAGTTTTGGTGCTTCAAAAGTTGACTTCAAAAGTGATTATACAAACTGAAACATTTATGTTTGAAAATTATAACGATGTGCATGTGCACATTACAATACATGTGTGCACGTTATGGTAGATATTTGCAACTCATGACACATATAAACCAACTTGTATATCTCATGTTTGACATTTTTTAAATAATGTTGGCTCCATAAACATTGACAGCAATGCTCTAATTTCAAGCCATTTGTATGCAGGGGAATCTGCAGAAAGCTGTCAGACAATAGACACCAGGATCCCTCAAGCAAGGCTACTGTGTGCTGAGGAGCAGACAAACAATATGAGCCTTCTAACTCATCCTCTTTGTTAATTGGATATCATATGAAGTGTAAAATACAGTAAACAGAAGAGTCAGTATTCCCTGATTCAATAACATGCAAGATTCTATTTTTCTTAATTTAATAATGTGCAAAAATGAAATCTCATAAATGATTCTATGCATTATTGAAAATGACAGCACAAAACAAGGAAAGTAGCAGGAAGAACATCCATTTCACAATATCAGAGGGAGCTAAAAATGTCATTTTCATCATCCATATTTTAAATTAACTTTTAAATGCGCTGCCTCTGCTGGCCTCCGCATTAGTCTACCCAGAGGAAGCCTTTTCGGTGTTATTAACTGTTCAAATGTCAACTTGCAGACAGCCACAGTTATGCAAACTTTAATAAAATTAATATCACTGACGTCAGAGTTAGACTGACTAATTTCAAGTTAAAAACAGCTATCACGCTACACAAGTGGATAGCAAATAAATGTCAGCTTGAACAACAGCTATACAGCCTTCCAACTTCACCTTGCCCAGCCCAGTAGCTGTGTGTGTGGGTGTGTATGTATGTACACACACATGTGCGTGCTTGTTTGTATGTGCACGCATGTGAGTGTGTCTTTTTGGATACGTTTGCTGCAGGTACGTCCATGTGTGGGCGAGCGCCAATGGCACAGCTGTTCAGCCAGGTATAAAAACAATCATCCAGACAGACTGGGGCTCAGGGCCGGAGTCAGCCATGTCAAAACACGAACCGGCTCAGTCTGTAATGAATCAGAGCAGAGATCATGATGCCACACTGCATCATCTGCCCCAAGCACCAAAGCACCAGCCCAGCCTTTGGTATCATCAGTTATTCTATCCAAGATAACAAAATCTGTTGAAATGGTGGCTAACTTGTACGTTCTAGTTTTCAAGCTCAGCATTCACAAACAAGTTGATTTATTGATTCTGTGTTTGATAGATCTTTTACAAAAACTTAAATTGGTAGAACACAAGAAATCAAAATATTCAAACAGCAGATATTTCCTGCATATATGCTCCTTCATTTTGGGATTTAGTGGTAAAATGAAAAGGTGAGTAAACAGAAAAATAGTCAAACCACAAACATGAACTAAAAAACAATTATATTTTCAGAATAGTGTTAATTTATCACCATATTTTTGTGTAACCTGATGTTTTTTATGACACTGTA
This sequence comes from Centroberyx gerrardi, assembly GCF_048128805.1. Classification (NCBI taxonomy): domain Eukaryota; kingdom Metazoa; phylum Chordata; class Actinopteri; order Beryciformes; family Berycidae; genus Centroberyx; species Centroberyx gerrardi. The sequence goes on from NC_136001.1 coordinate 11,347,530, forward strand.
TAATATGAATTCATGTTATAAAGCCTTGTATTAGCTTTACTACCAAATAACAATTGGGTAAATAGAGTTGCTTGCGTGAGGTGAGCGAGGTGAGTTTACCCCTCATTAAATCCGGGGACTGCCCATTGTTCCGACGGCCCATTATTCCGAAACCCCAATAGTCCGAAAAATGTCCCATATTGGACCGAAAGACCATTTGTCCGACATCCCGGAGGTGGTTGGGTTGAGGCATGGGGTCACTGAGGTTAGGGTTAGAGCAAGCTTACGGTCAAGGCTGTCAGAAGCCACGGCTGTGGATGGATCCAGGCATGGAGTTTTCGGACTATTGGGGTTTCGGAATAATGGGCCGTCGGAACAATGGCATGGCACCCTAAATCCCTGCGCAACACCAAAACACAACAACCCTTGGCTCAGAGAGGGATAAATTAAACAGTGGAAAAGAAAAGAGAGAGCGGGGGTGAGAGACAAAAAGAAAGGAAAGACAGCACACAGTCAGCGGATATTGTATCAAAATTTCAGAGGTAAAACCACCATTTGCTAACGCATGACTGCCGTTGCGTATGAAATCGAAAAAAGACAGAGCCAAGTGGAAGAGAGCGGGGGAAGAGCAAGTCCATGAACAATGGCAGAAGGTTGACTGAGGTGAAAATTATGTTGTTAGAGTGTAGTGGCCACTTAACCATTTGGCCGAGAGAAAGGCTAGTCAGCTACACCTACAGCCACACCCACACACACCCACAGGCACAGACACACAAACAGTAGGAACGCTTGTTGAACTCTGCCACATACCATTGACTGACTGCACATTTCAAAGCATTTTGTCACTTTAACGCTGATGATACGGCTGTGTATTGCCCTGCACCTACACTGAATCACACTCTTGGGCAAGGCATATGCAACTGGCATTTGATGTTGTTCAATCTCAGTTGTATAATCTTAAACTTGTTCTAATTGCAAAAAAAATGTTGTTGTTTTTTTTATAAATGTGAGTATTGGAACAAACCATCAAAGCTCTCGTAAGTTGTAACTACGCAAGGGAAGCAGACTGAGCTGCTGTCTTGTGTCACACATTTAGGGATTTTGATTGATGACTGTCTCATTGATAACTTTGTTAAACGCCATGACTGAAGCTACGGTTTTATTTCAGAAACAAACAAAAAAATTGTCTGAGTCTAGGAGAAGGTTGGTTGTTGCCACATTTTTACCATTACATGATTATGGTGATTTACATGAATGCAGCTCGCTGCCTTTGGATGTGAGACGCTGTTTATCATGGTGCTTTGAGATTTCTTTTTACAAATTGTAAATCCCTGACTCATCACTGTACCTTGTATGCGAGGGCTGGTTAGCCATTCTGTCCATGCGTAGGCTTAGTCACTCACTGGTATATCTTTATTTATAAGGCCATTCTAGGAAAGCTTCCTACGTACTTATGTGTCTAATTCAGAAATGTGGAGCTCAGTGCAGTTTGAGGTTCCAGGATTCATTTTTGCTGATTGTCCCTAAAACTCGAAGAGAGTTTGGGAAGAAAGCCTTCATGATTTCTGCCCCCACTGCACTTAAAACTAAAGGAACTGGTGACTCGTAATGAGTTTAAAAGCAATTGTCAGATCTAGAAAAGATTAATCTGACAATCGCCATTAGATTCACCAATAGATGAATCTATTGGTGAATGTCAATGCTTTTAGTAAGACGTTGTCCATGCCTTTTAACTGCACCACCTCTCTCTCTCTCTCTCTCTCTCCACTACTTTTTATTTTATACTGTATTGTATTTAATACTCTGTTGTATTTGTCATATTGTATCTTTGTTTTTGTTATCTGCCATTTTGGCCAGGCCTCCCTTGAAAATGTTTTTAATCTCAGTTGGACTTACCTGGTTAAATAAAGGTCAAATAAATAAAAGTAAAAAAATTATTCATATCTCCAGACAGCAAGATCGGAGTCAATTCACTTTAAACTGCATCACTTCACTTTAAAATCCCTAAATTGAACAAAAAATTCTCATGACGAAATCTCATACATTACTTCATCATAATGAACTAATAAAGAATGAATGCTTTATAAATAAGAAATGAATGGCAGTTTAGCATTGCATTTTGAATTGACCGAAGGGAACTGACCTCAACCCTGCGAGCCAGCCATGTAAAAATGTAATCAGCTGTCTAGTAACTGGGAGAGAGGGGTTATCAGTGTTATCACATTAATGCATTCCTTCCACTCTCCCAACACTACAACTGTATATTACACAACGGAGTTAACCGCAGCTGTTAACAACCGTGGCTCCTCCATCTGTCCCCTCTGCTCTGCCCTCCCTTCATCAGTCGGACTCACTGTGTGAAGCTGCCTATAATCAGATTAGACAGACACTGGGTGACTGGGGCTTCTGCATCACCCATCAATCCATCCCACTCAACTGTTAGTAAGATCTGCGTCATGCGGAGACCCATGTGCACGCAGCGACAGAGGCAGATTAATGTGTTGATGTGTGTGTGTGTGTGTGTGTGTGTGTGTGTGTGTGTGTGTGTGTTGATTCTTGTGCGTTTGTGTGTGTACATGTACAAGAGAGCATAAGTGTTAGGATTTTTTTCGATATCGATATATATCACGTTAACATGCTAAATAATCAAATTAATGTTCATCCCATTGAACCGAATGTTAAGTGTGATGTCAAACAAAACAGACATTTTCAAATAATATTCCTACCATTCCTACTTTTTGTCAGCGTTTTTAAATACAATTTTCTAGTTATCATCAATTTCGACAGCAGAGTTGTGTGTATCTGAAAATCACCATATCATCACAATACGATTCCACGATATAGACGATAAACTCTTGGATTATCGTCCAGCCCTATTTATAGTATATTCACAGGGCCTCAGCCTATATGTTGCATGTCACCCTCAGATTTAAACAGATTGCACAGTGAAGATGTCACACACACACACACACATACACACACACACACACACTCACAGATGTAACTAACCCCACACTGTACTACTCGTTCCTCGCCTTCGCTCTAGGCCGGGGTGCTTTGGGGTATGCAGCGCAATGGGAAGCCCATAGGGGATTATTGCAAATTACATAATCTCTTAAACTCAGACGTTCTGTCAGGACATGGCTTTATATGAGGAGAGAAGAGGAGAGGAGAGAAGAGAAGATATCTGTATATGGATATCTGGCACATCAGTGACGGCAGATATTTAGCTGGGACTCTCTACACTGGGGCCTTGGCCTCTGTGTCCTCCATCAACGTATCATTTACTGAATCAGAATCTAACAGCTCCTAATCTAACAGCCTGACTTTCTGGGGCAGTATGTTACACAAGAACCAGCGCAAAGTCAAAGACGAACAGAACGCTCTTAGATTATCTCACTCTTGACAGAGACGCATGAGAGCGGGAGCGTCTTGACGATTAGGAGCGATGAGATAACCCCGAGACACCGGGCGCCTCTTGCTGTGCAGCCTCTGGGAGCGGATCTGTGCGCTCCTCACCTGGTAAAAGGGCTCTACAGCCCCTCAGACTCTGGCTGCCCGCGCCCGGCCTGATCCCTCCTGCCTCAACCCTAATGTCTCATTGGCATTCAGTGGCACGCCCGCAGAAAGCCGCGGTTGGAAAGCTCGGCGCTAGCTCACCACTATTAAGATTCTACAAAGCCGGCCGTTCCCCTGCCGCCACAAGCACACAGCGAATCACACAGTCCAGGAATAATAAAAGAGCTGGGGAAGAGATGAGTGTAACAGCTGGGCCCGCCAGCTACACAGCCAAGAGACGGAGAGAAAGAAAAGAAAAGGGTTTTGGTACATCTGCCATAAAAAGGTGAAACCCTTGCTATTATCCTTTCATAATCTATTATTTTTTTAATGAATCAATTAATTGTTTAGTCGATAAACTGTCAAAAATAACAACAAATGCCAAGAGCCCAAAGTCATTCTTAAAATTGCTTACCAGCAGCCAAAAGAACCCCAAATAACCCCAAGTAACCAGCAAATGTTTTACTTGATAAATGACTAAAACGATTAATCGATTATCAAAGTTTTAAACGTTTAATATTCCGTCGATCGACTAATCAATTAATCAACTAATCGTTTCAGCACTACTTGCCATTAACAGAGTTTATGAAGGTGGTAGCTCTGTTGGCTGTTCAAACTGCGGCATCTACTAATGAAAATTATATTCTCTGAGTGGCTAAATCACCGGTGCAAACACACACAATCTCCCTGCCTCCCTCTGCCGTCCCCACGACCGCACCGTGACCGCATCATGATGAGCCGCATTACTGGCAAGCCTCCCATCATCAACCACTGAGAGACGGCGGCCCACCGACTCTTCACTCCTGCCTGTGTTTATGTCTGCCTATCAACTTCCCCCCCAGAATCCTAAGCTGCTTGCTAATCATCCTCTCAAAGAGCAGACTAATTCAGATGTCAAGGCCCATTACCTGTGAGCCGTCTAGAGGTGACCTGAGCCCCTCTCGCAGTGATAAACACCAGTTGGAGAATAAAGCACATCTGGATAATAGGAAAGCGGGAAGTGACATGCTGGCTGAGAGTGTGTGTTGGGGGGAGTGGGGGGTGCTAATATGACCCGTCACCGAAGGGAGACGAAGTGGAGGGGGGGGGGGGGGCAATGGCTGCGGCTCCAGAGGCATGTAGCGATCATTGTTGCATAAAGATAATGTCCTTCATGACAGCGCTGGGTCAGTCAGTCGCCGTATGGCCGCTGTGCCTCTGGTAAAATAAACAAGGCTCTCAGACTGAGGAGTGACTCCTCACCAGCCGTCCCCTCCAATCTGCTCCCACACACTGACATGGCTCAGCCCAAACCAGAAGAAAACCCACATCACCGTCACATTCAGCCCTTTATTTATTTTTTTTTCATTCAGTCTCACACATACAGGATCTGACTGATACACTTTGAGGAGCAAAGAAGCAGATAAAACAGGAAATACCGCACTAGGGCTACGAACTCTGATTTTCAGATTGAAGGTAAACTAAACCTAAACATCTTTGGGGGATTTTTGTGTCATGATGTTAGTCATTTCAACCATTACATATGGTTGCCTCCTCTGTTAACAGACCATAAAATGGTAACAATAAATACATTTTTATGAGGCTACGCCCCTAGTCACTAGACGACCATGTATATTATAGGCAGGTAGTATGTACATACTCCTACATAAAGAAATAGAGTGATGGATGAGTGATGAAGAGGAGAGACAGATGCTCTGAACAGACAGAATACAGAGAGTTTGGTTGTGGGTGATGTATCATGGGTAGAAAATAGGGCAGATATCTCGCAGCCTCAGTGATGGGTGGATAAGAGCTGAGGAAAACAAAAGAGAGAGCTCTCCACAAAGAAAGCAGAGAAGGAAGAGTGGGTAATGAGGGCAGAAAGGATGCAGGTCAGACACGGAACGAAGCGGCTGAAAATAACCACTTTCAATACCTTGTTTTTCCTCATCTATTCAGTCGGCAGCAGCACCCACTCCCCCTTCCTCCTTTTCTCCACTGCTGGACATTTGTTTCCAGTGTTGGAACATAATGACAGTAACAAAAAGGTAACAAATGACCATATGACCCCCTAATAAATAAACGATTATAGGGCCAGTGTTAGAGTTTTTAGAGCCATTTTAGAACTACAACAGGCTCTGTAATTGGAACGACGACTGATCAGACACTAGGAACTGAAATCCTCCAATACCTCCCACTGGTACAAAAAAAAAACATCCCAGGGGGAATATATTGAATACTATACATGCTCAAATGCTATTTGTATGCTCAAAATCCATAGAGCAGTGTGACCTACGCCACCATAAAGGGACTATGCAATTTGAGGGATTATTCCCCCATGTTGACTACGCAACTTCCCATAATGGGTTTTCTCCATGCAGCGCAGATTTGAGTCGGAGAGATTATGTCGTTCGCTGGTGCTGGTATATCCGTCTCCCATTGCTCATTAAACGCTGCCATTATGACCTGCGGCCGCCACTCTCAGTTCCCCAGGCACTGGAGCGCTGCGATACGCCCCGAGTCCTGACCAGATGCCTTGCCATGATAACAAAGCAGTTTATGGCCGGTCGAGGTTTAGGTTGCAACTTCCAGTCAATCCTCACACTCGGTCCAGTTATAGAAGCTCCATTACATCTTGCATAATGAAAAAAAACTATTCTTTCTATAGGTGGCCTTAGGACAAATGACAGTATCAAGCATCTTCTTCCAGTTCAGTGAAGATAAACAGGGATGTAGTGGAGAGTAAACCCACTTAAACTCAGTTTTCACCCCTTTTTTTTTTGCGGAATTCAGTTGGCGCTCCAAATCTTTATGGTGCAAATTCATCATTCTTCTCTTCCCTTACTAGTCATACTAATAAGCATTATCAAACTTATGTAATTTATAGGAAGATAGGGTCTGTAAAAGAAAAAAAAAAAATCTGAAGATATAATTAATTATTGTTTATGTAGTTGTTTGCCCTATGCTTATAACCAGCTGGAGCTCATGGTTTACTCACCGTTTTATTTACCACTACATCACTGAATATAAGCCTAACCGAGACCCATAAAGGAAACCCACACACACCTTTCACTTCTGGATTAAGCATTAAACCAGTCAATCATTATAAAGCACAGCTGTCATAAATGTAAAAATGTTTGGTTCCAACTCTAAAGCGTCTCATACAGTATGTCTCTTGTCATTGCTATCATTACAGGTGATGGTGGAGTGTGCGAGAAGAGCGGCAGTGGCACCAATTTGATTAAAGTGGGACTAATGAGACAGCGCTGGGGACCGGGAGCCATGCTGTGCTTTTCGACAGCAATGTTTTAGTATAATACCGCCCGGTATCATGCAAACGCGCACACACACGCACGCACACACACATCAGCGGAGTATCTGGCTCTAGTATAGATTAATTATTGAGGACATGGAGTAGGGTTGGGAGCGACTTTACGCTCGTTTGTTTTGTAGTTGCACCATGCCTCCTCCTACCTCCCCCACCAACTCCCCTACCTCCGCCCCCACAACACACTGCAAGGCATGTGAGACTGGGCTCTAAACTAGGCTCTAAACGAGGCTGGTGCAGTACTGCACTGCAAAAATACAAGTCATTAATTCTAGTATTGAGTCTTGAAATCTTAGTTTGCTTAAAACATGTGGATGAAAACTGCCAGTAGTCTGAGATAGTTGAATTCATTTCCAATGCAATCCATCAACGACTTTCAGAAATTTGCCTGAATCAATTGATCTCATTTTGATTAGTGGATTAGTGGAGTGATCTACCTCATTGTAAGATACTGTATCTTTGAAAATTTGTGAAACTGCAGGCGAAAAAATAGAAACTAGAAGCCACTCGGAGAGCATAAACCTCCACGAAAGCAATTCTCAAACTTGTTGTTACACCCAAATATATCATTCATATCACTTAAATGTTAAGATAAATTGATTTATTGACCGTGCAAACATGCCCTTAGGATTTGGAATCAAGTCTCCATCCCTGTTACTTTAATAGTTATGGCATAAAATTGATAACCGTCTCATGGTAGAAAGCCCAGATCTGGATCAACACCAAAATCTACCAATTTTTTGGCCTAAGGCTTATCTCTCTACCAAATTTCATGGTAATCCGTTCAGACATTTTTGAGATATCCTGCTGACAGACAGACAAACAAAACAAACCACCAGGGACGAAAACATAACCTACTGGGCAGAGGTAATTAAGCAAGTTTTCACTTGCTTTCAGAAAAATACAACTTTACAATTCAAATTTGAATCATTTCTCAAGATTTTTTGCAGTGTGCCTTTAGATGCGTCTGTGTGTGTGTGTGTGTGTGTGTGTGAGGTAAGACAGCAACACTACATGCCTGACAGCTGCCTCAGGCACACATGGGAAATGCTCGTTGAGAGTCACTTCGGCACAGAAGACAAAAAAATAGTATGTTATCAAAACGCCTTGTTGGATGATATCGTAAAAGGCACCACAGATACAGAAGGGCTGGCTAAAAGGAGAAAAAATAAGCAAAAAACATGCCAGCTGGGCGCAGACTCGTCTCCACCTTTCAATGCAAACCACATATTAACAGATCGTCGGTGAACCAGATCTAATCATCTATTTTATATTCTTGTTAATCTGTCATGTTGTTAGCCATGTTGCCTTTTACACATCTAGCTGTTTCTGCTGTATACACATTGTAAATTGCTATGAGTTCATAGTGCTGACAAGGATAAAGAGAGACTGGTAGCATTGTTAGTGAGTTAGCTGGATTTTGCGAGTGCCCAGATGGCCTTTGTATATCTATATCCAATGGCTGCTCTTCAGTGTGATTGTGTAATTACCAGGGTAGGGAACAGATAAAGGATTACTATGATCTGAATGCAAAAAAATAGTAGCTGCTTGTAATAGTCAGTGATTAACAGAATCATAAAAACATTAAAAATACAAAGAAGAAGAATTAAAACTGACAATGTTAGTGCTGGTTTTCAGTATCTTCAAATTTGACCATTTTAGTGTCAAAGAAATAATCATCATCATCGTCATACATACTTCAATTCCTGTTTAAGGGCTTCCCATTACATAATAATATGTAATCAAACTGTATCATAGACATCATATGCAGGTGGACGACTCTGACTGGCCGATATCTATTATATTTTTTAATAGAAAGTCAGCAAAGCAATATACAGGTCTAACCCAAGCAGAGAGAGACGGAGCAGGGAAGGAGTGCTGAGAAAAAACAGCAAAGGAAAAGTGAGAGAGACATTAATGAGGCAAGGTTGGAAGGTTGCGAATACTCGGGGCATGGAACAACACTTCTGCTAATTGTCATACTCCAGTGCTGCGGCAACCATCTTGCATTTATGTCCTGGCAGTCTGGCTCAAGTGTCCCTGTGCAGCACGAACAGACCGGGCCTGGCTGATTAGCGCGCTGGTATGCTGGTGGCCTGGTGGCGTTAACAAAAACAGGAGGGCTGGTGATCAAGGGTTTGTTGCTGCGCTTCTCATCTCAAACACACGTTGCTAGGGATTAAGTCCAATGACTGTCAAATCAGCAGCACCTGCTAGGAGTAAGATTTAAGCTCTTCCACGGGTATGAGCGTATCACAGCCATGGTGTTTCAATGAACACGGCATTTGGTGGCATGCAGCTGTGACAAATGGGTGAGATTGCATTAGTGGAGGTAACGTAGCTAGTTATAGACATGACAGTTTTAAATAACTTTTCAATTTCAAGATGACTTGTGATGGGCATTGCATTATACTGCTTGTATTTCACGTCCCATTTATCTAAAGTCTGTGTTGCCTGCATTTTTCATTATTTATGAGACAAATGAGAATTCACTACAGCCTGCTGCCATAGTTTGCGGTGAATGTACAATTATCTGTGTGTGTCGGTCTACCTCTTCATTAAACTTTATTTAACCAGGTAGTCCCACTGAAATTAACCTGACCCAGAAAGCAGCATCAGCACAAACATAAAAGTTGTAGACAAAAAAAAACAAACATACAAGTAACAGCGCAATTAAAATCACAAAAGAGGTAAGTGCAAAGTCAAAATTAGCTACATAAGCACTCAAAAGTCAATAATCCAATAGCACAGCAGCAGGATCACTGCCCAAGCCTAAACACATCTTAGCTAAACAAAGCATCCAGCTTCTTATTGAGTCTCCATAAAGATCGCTCATAATCACTTTAAACTCACTAAGAGAGAGCTCTGTCAGCTTTTTAAATTACTTTGTTATGCCGAAGAAGCGGAGACACGATGGCTCTTTTGCCTAATTCAGTTGATTGTCAGAACATCTCTGAGGCGAGAACAGATGTCTCTAGTTATCTGACCAGACTCTCTGGGCTCCTGTATTCCCGCTCTCGCTCTCAATCCCCATTTTTTGCAGCCGACTGCAAATCTCTTTCCAATGACAACGCTTCGGCTGTCAAGAGGATGACTCCATTGAGAGGCACTTCCTGATATGAGAGGTGCATTAATGTGATTAACCCACGCTCACTATTGCCGTTTGATACAGGGGCTTAGGGGCTCATGTCACTCTGTATTCTTCTCTATTGGCATGATCAGCAGGTAATGGAAAATATGCTGACGTGTGAGCAGAAGCAGGTAACTTTCAAAGTGTAATCCACTGTAGGCAACGTATTACCTGCTTAAAATTGTTATCAACAGCAGAATCCACTGCACTATTCGAACTCAGTTATGCAACTTGTCGTGAAAATTCACAGAATATGAAACATATTCCAATTTACAGGCTGTAATTACCCACCAAAATTCATAGAATATAAAACCAATAAATTGTTCCATTTTACAGACTAATTTGAGGAATGTTCTCATCACCAACAACGATTATCAACCATTAAGATCAATCAAGATAAAATGCCTTTTCGTCTCACAATCAGAATGTCTTTTTCCCCCACTTCAAACATGTTTATGAGGAATCCAACAATTAATCACACATTCACCCAAAAATATCTGCAATCTGATCACTGTTATGTTTAGTGATTATAGCAAATATCAGGTACTAATTTACTGTATCAAAATATGACAATCCAATAATCCGCAACGCTCTGACTGGGACACAGAGAGCTGAAGAGGGAGGGAGAGTGTTTCAATTTTAAATTGGGAACTTTGAGAGCAGGAGCAAATATCAAGCATGTATACAAGTGTTGCATACAATTACACCATCACACAGCTAATATTAGTCCTCTGGAAAACAAGGAAAAATCCATTCATCATCCATTCAGCTGGTTATAAACTGATACATGTTGTATGTATGTTTTGATTGTATGGTGATTGCAGCAGCAAATATAAAGGAGGCACAGCAGAAAATAACTCCACTGTAGAGAGGAATTCTATGATGGCTATTCCGATCCTTATGGCACCGGCAGAAACAGGTTCCTCAACACAGCATAGAAAGAGTCGTGAGCAGATCTTTTAATAGAGGCTTCTCCCTGCTTAATCAAAGATTCCTGGGAAATGGGAACATCCACCACCCGGCATATCGTGGAGTCTTGCCATAGGCTTAGTGTGAACTTCTACATTTCAAAGGAGTGATAGAGTATGTATGTGAGTACGTATGTATGTGAGAGCTACCTCTTGGCAGCCTCCTGGGAATAGATGATGCACTCGTAGCAGCTATAGAATATAGTCACTGAAGTGCTGTGTGAAACTCCTTTCAGCTCACATTCCTTTCGATCGATGGATGAGATGGATAATGGCCTCCATAGAGACTCGCATCTTGCATCCTGCCTCCCTCTATCCTCATATCACATCCCCATTTCTCTGTCTTTGCACTCTTTTTGCGCTCTTTAACTCCCATCTCTCTCTCGCTCTCCCTCTCTCTTGCTCTCCCTCTCTCTCTTTCTCTCTCTCCCTCTCTCTCTCTCCTCTCCTAAATTCCTCCTAGCTCCGCCCCAGCTGTCAGCAGCACGGGAAGCCCACCAGCTCCAGAGGGCGAGAGGCAGAGCACAGAGGATCCTGGGAAGCGCACAGTGGAACATCTGGTGGACCCAGAGAGCCCTCCGTCGCTGCCGGCCGCCGTCATGTCATCACAGCTTCCTGGCTTCCTGGTAACAGCTGATCCTCTAGGCCCACTGCCTCCATCAGAGTGGAGAAAATCCACTCGCTGCCTCAATTATGCAAGAGGCGTGAATTAAACATGAGGCAACCGCACAGGAATGTATACACACAACAGACACGCATACACAATGCGCAATACGTAATCATACAATAACAAGCCAATCTGTATGCTGATGCCAGAGGGCCTTTGTGAGGTTTTGCTATTGCATGACTGCAAACATAATACTGAGGAGCCTCAGCATCATTACTAAGCAGCCTGGTTGCGACCTTTCATGTAGCTAAATGCCACATTCATGACTTTGTAAAGCTGATCGAATGTGGACAACTAGGGCAGATTGTTGCTATTGCTGGTAAGGGTGACAGTGAAGTAATAGATGATGAGGAATATTGCCATCATTGCCACCTATTACTTCACTGTGAGCTTTAAAGAGCAAAAACAGCCTCGCGTGGGAGTTAAGCCTAGAGCCAAAGGCAGAGCCGATTTTCTCTCCATCTCTCCCTTTATTTCTCTCCCTCCCTCCCTCTCTCTTTCTCTCCTCTCCCCCTCTCTCGCTCTTTCTTTGTCTCTCTCCCTCCCTCTCTCCCTCTCCTATGCCCTTTATTAATCATCCTTGGTTAGTGGGGCAGAGAGCGTGGTGTTAGGAGCTCTGGGGAATGTAGAGCAATGAAATACATACACACACACACATACGCACACTGAAACAACACACACACCTTCATGTGGATGCACACTAACGACACACGAATAGGCTCTGGACTCACAAACATAGGTAAACTCCTAGGAATGACTGGCACTCACACACACACACACACACACACACACACAATAAGTATGCATGTGCACAAACGCAGACGCACATCAACACATGCAAACACAGCTGATCTTCAGGGATACTGGCCTGGGGTCCTGGGACTCAGCTGCTGCTGCTGATGTAACCTTTTGAACAGTCTCAGTTGTTGTTTAGACATTCCAGCTCCAGTACGTAGCAAAGCAGCATGCAAGGCCATCTCCCTCGCCCATAAACAGACAAACTGAACCGCGCCGCCATGCACTAACCCCTTTGCCTGAGCCGCTCAGGTTGGGTCTGCCTGAGGCCTTTTTTCAGTATTGGCTCCAGATCACATGGGAATGGCCCCGCCGTGAACCCATCATCATTTATAAAACCCTACAGTTCAGAACCAGTGCAGCACGGCAGCAGCACTACCAAAGCCATCATTGCAATTAGACTTCATTATCAGTGTTTGGATGTTGCAGGCAGCATCCGCAGCTGGATGGGGAATGATGGGACAAGGAATATAACACGGATAACCACTCTGCGGCCACTAGGCTGAGTAGCCTGAATAATGGAGGAAGTAATTAGGCCTTATTTCTATGCATGTAAGTGCACTTAGCCCAGAAGACTTGGACTGGGCTACATGCCACTATTACCATTATCACCGTTCGATCTCCCTGAGGTAAGAGGTGAGAGAATTGGCCAATTAGATGCTACAGGGCAGTAAAAGGTTTATCAGTCTGGAATGTTCTCTACTGGTGTACAGGGGTGTAGTGGAGGGTAAACCCACCTAAACCCAGTTTATCCAGCTTTTTACTTGCAGAATAGTTTACTCACCTTTGTAAGACTGACATAAATCTATATGAATTCACAGTACACATCATAGAAAGAAGTGTCAAACTGGTGCAAGTTATGAGGATATGGTCTTTTAAGGGGAAAACTACTTACTAATTACTGTTTTTCTGACCAAAACGTTTTTTTGGTTTTTTTTGTTTAAATTAGAGGGTGTTTGCCTTATGATGATGACCAAGTGGAGGTCATAGTTTACCAATCTTTTCATTTACCACTAAATGACTGGGTGGATGATCATGTGGGTGGCTGCGGTTAGTGGATGTGAGTGGCCAGTTTTGCATATGAAATGCTGAGCTTTGCAGGAGAGCCGAGCTCAGGTGACATAGCTCGGGCGTGAGAACAGAAAGGAGGGACGCACCTGGTTTGACAGTCTTCAAACGAATTGGCTCCCGAAAGTGGCGGATGACAGCCAGGGTGTCACGGTTTGTAAGTCCACTGACCGGTGTCCCGTTCACCTCCAGCAAAACGTCCCCATAGTAGGGCAGTTTCCCGACGTGACAGACCAGCACGTCCAGCTTCATCTGGCCCAGGAAGGGGAACTCTCCCAGCTCGGCTCCCCCCAAGATCTCCACCACGGAGCCAAACTCCCCCAGGTTTCCCCATGACACCGCGCACTCCACCACTTTACTGGACCAGTGTTTCTTCTTTTTCAGCGTTCTGGACATGGTTAATCCTTTTCGGAATGAGCAGACGATCTGGTTGTGGTACAGTCGGCTTGATTTTGCTGTTGCTAAATGAGCGCGAAGAGACGCGGTCTAATAAACCCTCTTGAGTTATTCTCCCGACCTGCTGGGAATTTCATCTCCCTGACATTTACGAGGTTGATCTTCACCCGTAAATTTGGCGTTGTGGTCTGTCATCCCACGGGTTTTATCCTCCTATGTGCGCACAGTTGCCTAGGCTGCGATATTTCCAAGCGCTCCTTGTGCGTAAAACAGAAGAGTTGACAGCAGCGAGAGGGTTTCAAATGAAGAATCAACGTTTTATGCTCTCCATCACCACAACTCGACCCGTCCTCTTTTCACTCTCTCTCAGAAGCCTTCCGATGTCAAGTTGTCAAAACAAAACGTAAACTGAGTGAATTATACTCACTCGGCGGTAGGTTATGGAGTATCGGCCGCTGTAGTGTAGTGCGTCAACGACAGATCCCTCATACCTGTGGGCAGACTGAACAGCTGGGTAGTTGCATCCACTGCTAGGCGGTTTTTGCAGTTGAGATCCAGTCCATTATGATTGAGTTGAGTGACATCTGCGGGCGACAGCATTTCCACAGGTTTGAACACACCTGGCACCGCCAAGAGAGATGTATAGCCAAGGCTCCCGGAACGCCCCCTTTTACGCTCAGCAGCAGCGTTTTCCAGACGTTAATGCTGGCTCCATCCTCCGGTGTGTTGTGGTAAATGAATCACACACACACACACACACACACACACACACACACACACACACACACAAAAGAGTCCAGTATTGCTCCCTATAGAACTTCTTCTCATTTTTTGGATCCTGTTGAAAATATATCATCATGCCCATGTTTATCTGGCATTTTTTCAAAATTGACGGGACCTGTCTTCCATGATAGAAAACTATGATTACGCTCGATGTAAGATATAAGCATGTATTACAAAAACATAATTCGCTTAGATTGCAATACAAATTACACCAATTTAAGGCTCTTAAATGTGTAGACGGTGAAGTATAGCCTATAAATATTCTTGGGGAGGAAATTCCATATTGAGTGTCTCCACAGCGCCACCTACTGACTGAGTCAAAACACTCCAACCAACTGTATCTGAGGTCTCTGATATGTCCTTTTCATTTGTCATATTTACCATCCGCATTATGAAATTATATGCTTACATACCCACATACCGTTCCGCTTGACTAAATCAACTCGATATTCATGCATGATCCATAATTCGATTGATTCAACCCTGGCAATTACTAGACTATTAGGCCTACCTACTAGTTTGTTTTCCCATCATTCATATGCGTAATGCTTGCAGTTTGTTTTTGTACACAATATGTTCATGCATAAATGATCAACATGCGGAGCAGGAGCAGGTATGGTAGGCTACTGTAAATTTGACCATTTATTCAAGAGGACACTGTACTCCCATTTACATCTCCAGTCATGCAAATACAATAAATGGTAACAGCCGGAGAGCAAAGCTTTTGCATGAGCTCGTACAAGAATAAAATAAAACAATGCTAGATGTCAAAACACATTTACCGTCATTGAATGGTGTTGCATTCAGATAAACTTGTGTGTATGTGTTGGTATCAAACTAACAGCCAGAGTGAGGTTTGTCTTGTTTGAAGACAGATTTCATTAGAACCTAACAAAAATGCAAGACAGTCTAAAATGATGAGGCGCTGTGTTTCAAGGAAAGCTTTGGAAATTAATTACACCACATGGAGATATCTTACTGGTTATTACCTTTTTAAATGTCAGGTTCTTTTCAGGGATGATCAACCGTGCTTCACAGCAGGTCTCTCAAATACAGCACATGATCGATGAGCATCCACAATATGGGCATGTTGGCTCACAGAAGGACAGTCTTACACACCACGTCAACACCATGACATCTATGGATGATAAAGTACTGATGTTAACACAGTTAACTAACATTATAACTGGAATCAGAGCACAGACATCTTGTAGTATTTATGAACCAGCAGTGGATTCAGGTCTCTGTGTGAAATGCATTAGAAACAGCCTGAATCTGGGTAGCAGGGTTTATCTGACTAATACATAAAAGGGGTGCAGTGAGTCTGTTTGGGTAGGGAGGTGCCACCCTGGACATTGTATTGAATAATTCATCGGCTTGTAGAGGGCGATTAGCAATGCTATCGTGATGTCTTTGATGGGGGCCAGGGAGTGGGGTAGAGATCCAACCAGACTGCAGACTTAAGTGCCGAAGCACAGTCAAATTTAACTTGCATCGAATCCTCTCTGGGATCCTACTGGATTTATGTGGGGGCGGGACTTTAAAAAAAGAGGTCTTTTTTCTAACATCAAGACTGATGATGACCTAACAGGTTTTTTTTTTTTTAAAGCCCATATTAGTTGGCTTTATGTGTTGGCTTGACATGACTAAATCCAGATTATAGATGGCTTGGCCTTTTAAATCGTTCCATGGTGTGCCCAGAAATCATGTTGTGGTTAAGACCCCTGCGTCTGGAATTACATGTAACCTAGGAATCAAATCCTGCAAGAGCATTTTCTCCTGCGTCTCCCCTACTGTTTCTCTCCCTCCCGGGCCTCCCACTGTCTAAGTAAAGACAAAATTACTGTGATTCTATAGTTATTTTTCTACTTAAAAAGCAGTGGTGCATGGGGGAGATATTCATAATTCATATTCAAACCGAATTATCAGAATTCATGTTTATTGTTTGAGTAACAGCTACGTAACAAAAATGCTCTTTAGACATGCTTTACAGAATGTACAAGTAAACAAGGTTCAAAAATACACTTGAAAACAAAATGCAAAACTTCAACAATACAAAAAAAAGCAGCATTTGATATTGCCAGAGCATTTACTGCTAAACTTTGGTATAAAGTCATAAGGACGTTCAAAGAATAAGACAATACAAATACACATTATGCTATGCTGTGTTGGCAGAAAATATTGAACATTGAATCAATGGATGCCCACTGGACATGTAGCTGTATTGGGATGACTGGTCACTGTACCTTTTCATTTAAATTTCTGTCACTCAGAGGAGCATGAAATTGACATTGGACAAAACTTAGAAAACACTTGGAAAATATGAGAAACTGCTTCCACTGGAGCGCGCCAAAATGTGACAGATGAAGTCAGTGGATTGTTGAAGTTGATTTAGACTTTAATGGTCTAACAGAAAACAATACCAGTTGTTTGACCTCTTTCATAGGCTGTGAATGCATTGATTTGGTACTCCTGATCAAACCTGATCCAAGAAATAAAAGATTTCTTAGAACAAGAAGAGCGTGCAAGAATCACATGCAATTCCTGTATGCAAGTACCAGTGCAGGTGTACCAATTTTTTTGCTTACCAAGTACGTGTACTCAATCTTGAGTACTCACTGATACCAAGTACCAATATGACTCTTTATGATAGATCATTTTGGCCATGCTACATTGTGTGACGGTAAGTCTAACAAAATGTCATCCCCTACATCCCACCACACATTTGCACTGGAATTAATAGATTAACCATTCAGCATTATTGATTCTTGGTGTCTGTGAACTCCACTGATAAACAGTGCGAGTACTGCTACCAAGCACTGGCTCAGTACCCTCTACCAGTATCAGTGTACCACTACCACAGAGGAGAAAAAAAGCTGAATAACACAAGTCCTTTCTTGATCAAATATAAACGAGCAGAATGTAGCTGATGCATTATGGATTATCAAGATGCTGTGCACAATGTCTCAGAGGAATTCTGATTGTTTTTAAGAATGCAAATTTACCAAAAATAATGAGAGCATAAACTCTCAAACACGGGAGGGAATCAATTGTCAAACATTGTAACAATGAAAGAGGAGTACAACATAATTGGCTAAATATATTCAGCAAACATCAATAATGTTTTCTGAGAGTAACAGACATGTGCACAGTAAGGAAAGCCAATCATATCTGAGCAACTCCGAAGTGCAATAAAGAGATTTTGTAAGATCAACAACCTATCTAATGAGATCAAACCTGATGTAGCAAGATCACTTTCTTTTACATGAGCATTTTCATTTTCAAATCCCCAAAGCAATTTGATGACTGACATTTGAAAATGGCATGGTTTGCTTACACTTGCAACTGTTTAATTACTGTAACCCAGATATGATGACATCTAATAGCCATTTTTAAGAAAACACTTGATTCAGCTGTACTAACTTGTACGAAGTATCGAATGTTGCTGGGACAATACAGGGTGAAAATGAATAAGCAAAATGTTTTTAAAGTTACTGCAGCTTAGGAATCAAACCTCTCCACAAATGGACTAGTAGGACATGGAATTGAATAGATTACTAGCCTTATGTACACATACATACATGTATAAAATAATACATTCTCATTTTTCACAGTCCCAAGTGAAAATCTAGGCCTAATCAATATCTAAGGAAGGTTCGTGAAATTTGGGAGATAAAACCATGATGATAAACCCCTACAATAATGTAAAATGGCATGCAGACTGCATAATAAAAAATACACCACCATTAAATTAAGTGCCGGTAAGATATGTTGAGAAGGGAAAAACAAATCAGTGCATATTGAATATATTAACCATAATGTTACCTGATCGAGGTTACTGAGAATGCTTGTTGAAAAGGCCATCCAATAGACAACCATTAGAAAATGGCCAGCAAAACCATGATTGTCAAATGTGCAAACTTTGTACGCTTTCATCCCAAACAGAACATCATAATGAACGAATAAAAAGGAGGAATTTACAATAGCCTTTGACATAAGACAAAAATGAGAGTAGGCAAAGATGATATAGGATATAATTATATATATTCATAATATACACCACATTTTGGTGTCACCGTCTCTGGGATTTGCGTAACGGGTTACCAGAGAGCCGAGTCAATAGGGATGGCTATGGGAATGTCGGACGTATGCATTCAAGGTTCTTTCCTATACAAGAACCACAAACTGCTGGTTAGGGAACCAAACGTGCCCCCCCATTTAACCCCTCTTTTGGCCACTTGGGAAGAGGTGGTTTGCGATTTCTACCAAAGTCATGTAGGCTGCTCCAACAGGTGTCTGTACCATGAATGATGAGTCAAAACTGCCAGCGTGAAGCACTATGCACTGGCATGAAATTTAAGCCCACCCCCCAGTAGCAGGGACGGAGAAGAGAACTTGTTAAGACTTGGCAATGTCTTGTCATTCTCCCATGGCAGCATCCAACATGGCTCTTTGAAGCATACATTCATAACTTTCTCTCGAAAGAGAATGAAGAAGAGTGGAGGGTTTGAGAGAACTGGGCCCTGCGGAGGTGGGGGTGTCAAGGAGGAGGTCACTTTAATCACCAACCTATTTCTCCAGCCCGAGACAGCAGTCTTTTCATAGTGAGGAACAAACAACCGAGCATGTCCTCCGGGGCGGAAGGGGAATGTAAACATATAAGAGAGCATCTTTGGCAGAATGTGAGGAGTCTCTTTGGAGGTAGTGGGTAGAGAGGGGGGCTGCAACGAGGAGCAGGAGCGGAGACATGGGCGGGACATTAGGGCCTATGTGGGGGCAGGATGCTCCTGAGGGTTAGTCCTATTGGAGGCACTTCTGTGGTCCTGTGTGCATTGGCTGGGGAAGCAGTCCACCTCTACTCCACTCCGTTCCTCCGGCCCGTCGGCAGTGGAAGTCAAAGGGGGGCTCCTGTGTACAGTCACTGGGTGCTGGGACACTCCTGGCTGGGGCTTTGTGGACGGGTCTTCCCCCTCCCCCCAGAAAGACCTGGTGGGGGCATCTGCGGAGACAAGGAAAGAGACAATACTTAGTGGGCTACACACTATCCACTCACTGATTCCCAACCACATATTTTTGGATCGTTGGTAAACCAAATCTCAGTATCCATATTTGGCTGTCTCCACTGTCAACACAGTGTCAAACGGTAACTTTGTAATGCTAATATTTAACTGTACCAAGTACTGCAAGTACTCTGATCACTTGTACAACTCTATTACCTCTCAACTAGCCTCTCTATGTACAGATGAAATCAGGAAGATCAATATCCACAATGAATGCAACCTCACGGGTTTATAGCTTGTGTCAGTTCACCGGGAAATCTCTCATCTTTAAGCTACTGGCTTCAGTGAATCAATGAGCTCACTGTTTACATAAAGGAGGCTAGCTTGCCTGGGCATCCGCCAGCTGACTTACAGACTGAACGCCTTTATTTGATAGAGAAATAAGATGATGAGAAGAAGTAGTAGTAGGAGAAGAAGTAGAAGAAGAAGATAGTTTACAGATCCCCATAGGGTTTTAATTCTTCTTT
Source organism: Centroberyx gerrardi (assembly GCF_048128805.1). Taxonomy (NCBI): domain Eukaryota; kingdom Metazoa; phylum Chordata; class Actinopteri; order Beryciformes; family Berycidae; genus Centroberyx; species Centroberyx gerrardi. Next base: position 11,367,708 of record NC_136001.1, read on the forward strand.
CCACATGGAGGTCAGAGCGCAGGATCAGTTACAGAGCAGTCCCCCTATAGCTAGTAGGGATTCAGTGCAGTGCTGAAGGACACCTCAGCAGCTCGGGACCCTTACAGATACGATGGCTTGAACCCCGGCCATCCGGTTGCAGGATGGTCTCACTACACGATATAATGCCAAACTAATTCTGTAATTCTGTATCCGGCTCTCACCATTAGCATAGTGCTCTGAGGGCGTATGGCTGCTCAGCCTTTTGTCGTGGGAGGCGAGAAAGACGGAGGAGTCCTGGTTGCTGATGAGGCTCTCCAGCGCCGTGTCCTCGTGCTGAGCGTGCTCGCTGAAGGTCTCCTTCAGGCCCGGCAGAGTCTTGTCCAGCGGGTCATCCTCCCCCAGATAGGCGTAGGGGCAGTACTCCCGTGTGCGAGAGTAGATGTTGGCGTTGTCGTAGCAGTCGGAGCAGATGACCAGTGGACCTGCGCCGCCTGGCATGAGAGGACAAGGATCTTACAGGGTCTCTACACGCTTCAGTTTAAAATTTCCACACATTTTCCAGAACTTAAAATTCTTGGCTCCATTTGGAGATTTTCGTCAGTGTACAATATGATGGATGCTGATAGTGGCTGGGGAAGACTTTCAACTAGACCTCATCACCCTATAAATGAAGATCATTCTTCACAACAAATATCACCAAATGTGACATGTCAGTGGACGTAAAACGACATAAAACATGTAGTCATATGTGTAGGGACTGAACAAACTTTTCCATACATTTGCTGCAGTACGATATTTTATGGTGGCATACTATGTGTCTGTATACATCTCTGTTGGTATTGCTGTGACTGTAAATGTACCGTCCTCGCCACGATTATTTAGACTAACATTCATTTTCTGTCCTGTCTATTGTTGATATATTAAAATGAAAAATATATTTAAAAAAAAGACAAGGCCTTTAAATCTGATTTCATTCTCATTCATCTGTATAAAAATAACAAATCAACACATCAACATATCTACCTCAAGACATATCAAAAGGCCTAGTAAGAAACATATGGCCCTTTCAAAAGAAAACGCCCTCCATCAGGCATGTACACAAAAGCAGAGAAAAACCAGGAAAACTTCCATTAGTTCCATTAGAAATGAATGGGACTAAATTGAAATCCTGGAGAAAAAAAGAACAAAAAATAAAAGAAATTACACGCCTGTTTAAAGGGCTTGTGTGCAGATGAGACTAACCTGTGGGGACTCCAGCTAGTCCCTCGCGGGGCTCCCCAGGGTGGAAGCTGCTGCGGCCAGTGAACAGAGAGCCCACCCTGCAGTGGAGCATGCCGTTCCCCTCGGTTTCCACCTCACTGCCTGTGTCTCCATAGCACACACCTGGGAAACGCATGATAATGCAACAATGCATTAGTCAGTGTCTCATTTCAGCAGGGATGTGATCAGGAACACTAAAAAGCAGGAAAAGGATGGGGTAAAAGCCTTTCCTGATTAGAAAACAGTGGGCGTGGGAGTGTCTTAAATGTGCCTTAAATCCTGAAAATCACATCCTTGTTTGCCTTAAAGCATGTTATGAGACATTCAATGTGTTTTTTTTGTTTGTTTTTCTAATTTCAGAAGTCATTCTTAGAAGGGGTATGAGAAGAAGGTCCATTTAACAGAATCAAGTTTGGGAAATTTCTATATGCTTCTGAGAGGAAGGTTACCCACCATCTGTGCCCTTATGGACGTATCCATTGGAGAGAGGAGGCATGAGCTGCTGGTGGCTGCCGGCCTCAGAGTTACTGTAGCCTTCCTGAGGCTCTGACAAAGTACCCTGGGAGGACAGGTAGCTGGGGATGTCGGCCGGCAAGTTCATCTCATCTGGAACAGATATAAACACATTTCATTATACGGTGTTGAGTTCTATGAAACTTTACCAACACAACATCGTATCGTCCTCCCATCCCTAGTACCGAGACAGCCCCAACAACATTGTGCTCACCGGTGTTGGTGATACTGTAGTCCTCGCTCTTCCTGCGCATGTGGTAGATGACAATGACCCAGACCAGCGAGGTTCCAACCACGCAGCACACCACCACAATCACCACGATGCCCACGGTGGTCCAGCCGTCCTGGTCGTACCCCGCGCCCGTGTCGCAGTTCGGTGAGGGCGACACACTCAGGTAGATGTGGCCGCGCTCTGTGCCCAGCGTATTAGACATGATGCAGGTGTATTTCCCAGCATCGGCAGGCCCGGCATCCACGATGATGAGGAGCTGGTTGGCCGCAGCGAAGAAGTGTCGCTCCGTCAGCACCAGGGGCCCGTCGTCTTTGGTCCAGTTGAGACGGGGGGCTGGGCTGCCTCCGGCTATACACTGAAGTACGGCAGTTTCCCCACGGGCTACTGTTCTGTCTTCCAACGGCCGCATGAAGGATGGAGTTTCTGGAATTGGAGAAGATTTCATTGATTTCTGAATAATTGCCGTTTAACAAGTAAGAGATATTCCCCAACGAAGTGTGCGTCAAGCGGCTTAGATGGAGGACTGTGAGGTCAAGTTGTTTCTTATTTTTAGAACTAATGTGTTCATGAGGCTTGATCACTAACTTGGTCATTTTTAAGGCAACTGGACAACCAATTTACTGAAGCCATTGATTATGTACCATTGCATAATGGAATGGTCAAATCTTAGAAGCACATTCATTTAGACCTGTGATCAAACAGTTGAGTAAGAGGTGTTCGGTTCTACTATGCATCAAGCAAAATGAATGGAGACGCTCCAGCCAGACAGAATCAAGTATTCTCCCTGGCAACGGTATAACAAGGTTTACATTTACATCTTCATTAGTTAAATTGCCGAGGAGGCAACACAAAACAGGATATGTAATGACAGGCATAAATGAGCAGCCAATTTAAGCAGAGTGACTCAGATGAAATGACCCAGTAGTAAAACATCAGTAATACGCTCTGCTAATCAGGTGGGTGACTCACCCAGCACGGTGAGAGTAGCATTCGCTGACAGGCTGCCTGCTGCATTCTGAGCCGTGCAGCTGTACACTCCCATGTCTTCTGTCTTCACGTTAGCAATGAAGAAGATGTCGTCATCTGGCATCACGTGCATCCTGCGCTCTCTGGCGGCAGGGAAATCGGTGCCTCCATCCTTCTGCCAGGCGATCTGGGGTGATGGATGGCCTTCAGCGGCGCACTCCAGCCTGGCCATGGTCCCAGTGCGGATCGTCAGGTCCATGGGCGTCTTGAGGAAGGACGGCAGCTCTGAAAGAAAGAGCGCAGAAAGTGGGGGGTGGGACAGAGAATTAGAGACAAGTCTCTGTTGGGCCTGGGTCAAGCAGCGGTTGCAAATAAAATTGCATGTCATCCCCCCTCTCTCTCTCCCTGTCTTTGTTGGCTCTCTCTACTTTGATCTGTGTAATAAAGGGCAAAAATGCCCCCCCCCCCCCCCCCGCAAAAAAAAAACTTCAAAGAGCAACAGACTCGACCTTTCCACTCTTTTTTCTGACTGGCAGCAGAGCAGTTTGATAATACCTGAATATCTACTTCTTTTCCTAAGGGTCCGGATGTTTCTACAACCTTTCTACAACCAAAGTTGAATCTGAAATCATCGCCTGTCCACTATTTGAAAGGTTGTATAGTGTGCAAATTTGTACAAAAGGTAACAGTCATTCTGAAATCGTTTTTTCAAGGAAACTGGTTTGACTGTCTACAGTTTCTGGCACTTACTGCATTGTGCACTGAGGAATGACACAACCTACATATCTACAAATAATCTGAATTAAAACAAACCATGAAAGCATTTGCAAGTAATATTTAACCCTCTCTGGTCTAAGGTTATATTAACAGTATCAAAATAAACTGTATATCAAATTGGCACCTAGCACCTTAAAAGGTACAAAAGAAAAAACAATGCAGGGACTTCCTCACCATTGACAGTAAGCTTGGCCCTGTTGGAGTAGTTGGAGCCGAAGTGATTGGACACCACACACTGGTATCGCCCCTCATCAGTGAAGTTGACATTGAGGAGGTGGAGCACAGTGGTGTAGATCAGCTCTCCCTCCTGGTACTGGGCGTAGTTCTGCACTTCTGCATCATACAGCACCTCCCCGTCCTTCCGCCAAGCTGTGGTCATGGGCGAATCGCTGCTGCTGGACGCGATGCAGCTCAGAGTCACGTTGTTCCCCCGCAGCGCCACAGAGGTTTCTGGGTGGGTTGTGATCTGAGGCTTGGGGAAATCATCTGTGGAGGAGCAGGGGAGTAGGTGAGGAACTCAGGAGGAACCCATTATTTCTTGATTTTGGTAGGTGTTCAATATGATGCATGCTGATAGTGGAAGGGCAATATGACTCAACTAGGTCAACTAGATTATTCTTCAATAACAAGTATCAAAATATGTGAAATGAAAGTAGGTCTACAACACAGACAGTTTATTTAGACCAACAATATTTCCCATATTTTTTAAACTGCCAAACTTTTCAAGACTTGGAAATTATACAATTCATTTTCCATCCTACTACGTAGGAAACCTGGGAACTGAACTTAATTACTCCAGAGTGGAACAGTCAGTGGTCCTATGATGACATGAGATGTAATGCAGATTGAAGAACCATGTGTAGGTCCCCTGCTATAATCACTGAGACCAAGGTTTTGTTAAAAAATGTAAAATTCACTGATTTACAATGCAGGCCTCTCAAAATGTAAACTCTTTACACCTCCTGACCCACACAAAAGAATAATTTTCTGCTGTTCTGTGTCGACTGAAGGCTACCTGATTTAGAACAGATAGGCAACAATAGGCAAGAGCAGGTGACTGACCACAAACAAACTCCTCCGGGCTGATGGACAGGACGCTGCGACCCAGCAGGCCGGCGGGGTGCGCACAGACGGCAGAGACAGACTGCTGGAAAGGGCTGTCAGTCAACCACGGCCCCAGCCACTGCAACTGGCAGTCACACAGCAGGCTACTGGTGTTCAGCACACTGAGAACAAGAACAGAGTCATGGAAGGAGTGTGACAAGACAGTCATTGTAATGTCAGATGGACTCATCAAGCTATTTTTAAAGTTTAAGGTATGAGATGAAAGTTGTGTCACTAAACATTATGTGCATTGTATTTGTGCATTGAATTGCAGGATTTGTATCTCACATTTTTTGAAAAGTGAAATTACATTTACTTGCTTGAACTTCAGTTTCAATTTACTTACAAGATAAGCATAACCACCATGTAAAAAAAAGTGTCATGGCTGTTGCCCGTCACTAGATCTCAATCCAAATCGAACACCGAAGTGAGATGATAGCTTGTGCACTCAAAATGGTTTTTAAGGATCTAAACGATGTGAAGTGAATTCCTTTCTATAACAGAGCCTCAACTATGACTAATTAATAACAAGTGGATATGACATTGTCATGACACATTTTCTGAGTTTGATAGTTGTTGGGGCATTTCGTTAGCCACTGCCTGAGAGACGCTCCTATGACGAGCTGATCAAAAACTCAGGGAGCACCAGACTCGACCTTTCCACTCTCTTTCCTGACTGCCAGAGGGGCAATCTACTGCTTTTCCTAAGTGTCTGGATGTTTCTACAACCTAAAAGCTTTGGGAAAGTTGTATCTATAATCATCGCCCATCCACTCTTTGAAAGGTTGCATAAAGCATGCAAATTTGTACAATAGATTACAGTCATTTTGAAATCCTTTTTCAAGGACACTGAATATTGAGAAACTGAATTTCAAACAAGTGAACACAATTTGACTTTGAAAAAATTCTGCTGTAAATCACGGAATTCAATTTCAACAATTACACACATATTCATTGCACATACTGCAAGTCAAATTCGGTTGCATAGTGGCACAAGTTTAGGCCCATATTTTCGAAAGTCATCACATATTTAAAAAATGGCATTTTGAAGCAAAGTAACCTGACAGAAAATATAGAGGATACTTGTGTGCATAGTAAAATGTGTTGGGGGGAGGAGGGGCGGCACTAAAGCTAAATGGCATACCGTGCCGCTTTATTTGTTCAGTACTAAAGCTGTATTGTAAACTTTAACAACATTTCAGAGGTTCACATTTCATTCATACAACTATGTAGTGCCGATTTAAAATTCTAATCATGTGCCTTAATTACAAGGTTACTTTAATCATTATAATTCCGTTTTAATGAAGGCTACAATTAAATCTGAGAAACCACATTAAAACAGGGAAAGCTGGTTTCCTAAATGTGCTTATGAGAGCTTCCAGGTCATTTGTGTCTACTCACAACACTTTGAGCTTCATATGCGACAACGCCTCGGGGTGTATTGACATGATGCCGTTTTTGCTCAGGTCCCTGTGGGGTGGACGGAAATACAGATTAGACACTCCTACGGTGTGATATGATCAAAATGGCATCCCATTTCACAAGCACGAGACAACATCAGCACTATGGTAATAAAAGCCCTCTGCTATCTTGGATCATTCAACAATAACTGCTGATCCTTCTGATACTCAAGTATGACCGTCTCATGGAAAAGGAGTGTGCGGTGGTTTTACTTACAGGTGCTCCAGCTCCTCCAGGCCATCAAATGCTTTCTTAGTGATCGATTTGATTTTGTTGCGCTGTAGGATCCTGGAGAATAAAAACATTACATTATATAATGCTCAATAAAACTGTTGCCAAGTTGCCACAAAATCTGTGCTGCCTTGGTAACATTTTATAGCACACTGTAATAGGGTGTCCGCAGCTTTCAGTAAGATAAATTTAAGACTTTAAGGCCATTTTAATGCAAGTTAAAATAAAGCTGAAGACCAATTTCAAAGCAAAAACACACCTATCAGAATAAACGTTAACATTAACAGGGAATATTTCTCACCAGAAAAGTTGTATACAGCCAAATCTCTGAAACACTGCAACAGAATTTAGGACCTACCGGCTATATTTATCTAAATTTAAGACTGTTTTAATATTTAGCATTTATATTCAATATCTATTTATCTGCTGTATCTGTGTGTATCTATCTATCCAATCCATGAGAGTGTCCTCACAGTGTGTTCAGCTTCTTCATTCCATCAAACACGCCAATAGAGTCTTCAATGGCCCAAGAGATCTCATTATTGCGGATATCACTGAAAAGGGAAAAAGTCAGGTATTAAGATTTAAACACAATCTATCAAGACTGAACAACAAACTCCTTATTCTGTGAATTAAAAAAAAAAAAAAAGACTGGGGAGTGCCAATGACTTTCACTTAAGGGACAAACAATCGGAGACGGCAAACTTCCAGAGAGCGCCGCAGCTCGGTGCTCCTGCCACTCTGATGAGGGGGATTTAATTGGCTCT